>NC_084561.2:10948823-11008823 GCF_033978685.3 Nerophis lumbriciformis
TAAATAAAGGTTTATAAAAAATAAAAAAAATTCCCTCTGCGCATGCGCATTGCATAGATCCAACGAATCTATGACTAAATTAATCGCCAACTATTTTTATAATCGATTTTAATCGATTAGTTGTTGCAGCCCTAATATATATATATATATATATATATATATATATATAGACAAACTACATTTCTATCCTTTCCAGTATTTTATTGGGAAAAAAAACAGCATACTGGCACCATGTTCTTTCAACTTGCCAAATATAACAAGGAAAATGTTACAAAAATGTTTTATTGATTCTCAGCTGTTTGTAAATGTTGCAGTTTATAAATAAAGGTTTATTTAAAAAAAATGCCTCTGCGCATAGCATAGATCCAACGAATCGATGAGTAAATTAATCGGCAACTATTTTTATAATCGATTTTAATCGATTAGTTGTTGCAGCCCTAATATATATATATATTGACAAACTACATTTCTATCCTTTCCAGTATTTTATTGGGAAAAAAACAGCATACTGGCACTATGTTCTTTCAACTTGCCAAATATAACAAGGAAAATGTTACAAAAATGTTTTATTGTTTCTCAGCTGTTTGCAAATGTTGCAGATTATAAATAAAGGTTTATAAAAAATAAATAAAAAATTGCCTCTGTGCATGCGCATAGCATAGATCCAACGAATCGATGAGTAAATTAATCGCCAACAATTTTTTATAATCGATTTAATCGATTAGTTGTTGCAGCCCTATTATATATATATTGACAAACTACATTTCTATCCTTTCCAGTATTTTATTGAAATAAAACAGCATACTGGCACCATGTTCTTTCAACTTGCCAAATATAACAAGGAAAATGTTACAAAAATGTTTTATTGATTCTCAGCTGTTTGTAAATGTTGCAGTTTATAAATAAAGGTTTATTAAAAAAAATGCCTCTGCGCATAGCATAGATCCAACGAATCGATGAGTAAATTAATCGGCAACTATTTTTATAATCGATTTTAATCGATTAGTTGTTGCAGCCCTAATATATATATATATTGACAAACTACATTTCTATCCTTTCCAGTATTTTATTGGGAAAAAAACAGCATACTGGCACTATGTTCTTTCAACTTGCCAAATATAACAAGGAAAATGTTACAAAAATGTTTTATTGTTTCTCAGCTGTTTGCAAATGTTGCAGATTATAAATAAAGGTTTATAAAAAATAAATAAAAAATTGCCTCTGTGCATGCGCATAGCATAGATCCAACGAATCGATGAGTAAATTAATCGCCAACAATTTTTTATAATCGATTTAATCGATTAGTTGTTGCAGCCCTATTATATATATATTGACAAACTACATTTCTATCCTTTCCAGTATTTTATTGAAATAAAACAGCATACTGGCACCATGTTTTTTCAACTTGCCAAATATAACAAGGAAAATGTTACAAAAATGTTTTATTGTTTCTCAGCTGTTTGTAAATGTTGCAGATTATAAATAAAGGTTTATAAAAAATAAATAAAAAATTGCCTCTGTGCATGCGCATAGCATAGATCCAACGAATCGATGAGTAAATTAATCGCCAACTATTTTTATAATCGATTTAATCGATTAGTTGTTGCAGCCCTAATAAATATATATATATATATATATATATATATATATATATATATATATATATATTGACAAACTACATTTCTATCCTTTCCAGTATTTTATTGGAAAAAAAAGCCAGCATACTGGCACCATGTTCTTTCAACTTGCCAAATATAACAAGGAAAATGTTACAAAAATGTTTTATTGTTTCTCAGCTGTTTGTAAATGTTGCAGTTTATAAATAAAGGTTTATAAAAAAAAAAATTGCCTCTGCGCATGCGCATAGCATAGATCCAACGAATCGATGAGTAAATTAATTGCCAACTATTTTTATAATCGATTTTAATCGATTAGTTGTTGCAGCCCTAATATATATATATATTGACAAACTACATTTTTATCCTTTCCAGTATTTTATTGAAAAAAACCAGCATATTGGCACCATGTTCTTTCAACTTGCCAAATATAACAAGGAAAATGTTACAAAAATGTTTTATTGTTTCTCAGCTGTTTGTAAATGTTGCAGATTATAAATAAAGGTTTATAAAAAAAAATAAAAAATTGCCTCTGTGCATGCGCATAACATAGATCCAACGAATCGATGACTAAATTAATCGCCAACTATTTTTATAATCGATTAGTTGTTGCAGCCCTAATATATATATATTGACAAACTACATTTCTATCCTTTCCAGTATTTTATTGAGAAAAAAAACAGCATACTGGCACCATGTTCTTTCAATTTGCCAAATATAACAAGGAAAATGTTACAAAAATGTTTTATTGTTTCTCAGCTGTTTGTAAATGTTGCAGTTTATAAATAAAGGTTTATAAAAAAATTAAATAAATTGCCTCTGTGCATGCGCATAGCATAGATCCAACGAATCGATGAGTAAATTAATCGCCAACTATTTTTATAATCGATTTAATCGATTAGTTGTTGCAGCCCTAATATATATATATATACATATATATATTGACAAACTACATTGCTATCCTTTCCAGTATTTTATTGAAGAAAAAACAGCATACTGGCACCATGTTCTTTCAACTTGCCAAATATAACAAGGAAAATGTTACAAAAATGTTTTATTGTTTCTCAGCTGTTTGTAAATGTTGCAGTTTATAAATAAAGGTTTATAAAAAAAAAAAAGTAGCCTCTGCGCATGCGCATAGCATAGATCCAACGAATCGATGACTAAATTAATCGCCAACTATTTTTATAATACATTTTAATCGATTTAATCGATTAGTTGTTGCAGCGCTACTTGACTTATTTTACAAGGTAGAATACATAAAAGAAAAGAAAAGAACATGTGTTCCTGTCTTACGTTCCAAAAAAAAGTGCAGTTCCTGTTTAAGTATTTCCTTATCTTTTGCTACTGAGTAAACCATCTAGAAACTAACACCTTTATTATTAGAGCATTGGTAAACTGTTACATGTTAAAACACAGGACGTGCACAAATTATCAATAATAGTAGGGCCTGGAGAAAAGGTTAGGATTGGAATAAGCTCTGCTTCATCCTACTTTTTTTCCAGGCATGTTGGATTGATGTTATTTTGTAACTTTGTTAAGCATGTTCCAAATAAACCAAACCATTACCAAAATACACATACTCAAGAAATGAAGTTTTCAACATTGCTCTACACAATTTCTAATATTTGTGATGCATAGGTTGATAGGCTTTGAACTCCATGTTTATTTTGAGAGGACATCCTGCAGAAGTTTGTACATGTTTGTGTAATGTTTGATTGACATCAGTGTCCGTTTGTTTCACGCTTTCTTTGAATAGATTGGACAACGTGGTTCCTCCTGGTGGTTTGTCATGGCTGACACCAGCATTGTGACGTTAGGGGCAGCTCGGAGTCTGCTGGTGGATTCATCAGTGTATGATTCAAGGATGGGTGAAACCACGAAGGACCACTTATTCCTTGGAGTAGCTTGTGACGATGGTGAAGGTTCGTTTTGTCAACATTTGATGTATTCATTGTTATATAGCAGTATGTTATTCAAATTCTTACTATTGCAGCTATTTTGAAAGGGGATGATTTTAAATGTTGCCTATCATTAACAATACCTAGGCCCTTTTCCACCAAAAATTCAGGAAATTTAGGAACGTTAAACCTTAAAGGGGAACATTATCACCAGACCTATGTAAGCGTCAATATATACCTTGATGTTGCAGAAAAAGACCATATATTTTTTTTAACCGATTTCCGAACTCTAAATGGGTGAATTTTGGCGAATTAAACGCCTTTCTATTATTTGCTCTCGGACGTTGTGACGTCACATTGGGAAGCAATCCGCCATTTTCTCAAACACATTACAAACACCGAGTCAAATCAGCTCTGTTATTTTCCGTTTTTTCGACTGTTTTCCGTACCTTGGAGACATCATGGCTTGTCGGTGTGTTGTCGGAGGGTGTAACAACACGAACAGGGACGGATTCAAGTTGCACCAGTGGCCCAAAGATGTTTCGCACACTTTACCGACGAAAGCTATGCTACGACAGAGATGGCAAGAGTGTGTGGATATCCTGCGACACTCAAAGCAGATGCATTTCCAACGATTAAGTCAAAGAAATCTGCCGCCAGACCCCCAGGAAAAGAGAGCGGATGAGGGTATGTCTACAGAATATATTAATTGATGAAAACTGGGCTGTCTGCACTCTCAAAGTGCATGTTGTTCCCAAATGTATTTCATATGCTGTAAACCTAGTTCATAGTTGTTAGTTTCCTTTAATGCCAAACAAACACATACCAATCGTTGGTTAGAAGGCGATCGCCGAATTCGTCCTCGCTTTCTCCCGTGTCGCTGGCTGTCGTGTCGTTTTCGTCGGTTTCGCTTGCATACGGTTCAAACCGATATGGCTCAATAGCTTCAGTTTCTTCTTCAATTTCGTTTTCGCTACCTGCCTCCACACTACAACCATCCGTTTCAATACATGCGTAATCTGTTGAATCGCTTAAGCCGCTGAAATCCGAGTCTGAATCCGAGCTAATGTCGCTATAAACTTGCTGTTCTATCCGCCATGTTTGTTTGTATCGGCATCACTATGTGACGTCACAGGAAAATGGACGGGTGTATATAACGATGGTTAAAATCAGGCACTTTGAAGCTTTTTTTAGGGATATTGCGTGATGGGTAAAATTTAGAAAAAAACTTCGAAAAGTAAAATAAGCCACTGGGAACTGATTTTTAATGGTTTTAACCCTTCTGAAATTGTGATAATGTTCCCCTTTAAGTTCCAGGATTCAAAGGTTCCTGTAGATGTTTTTGGTTTGTTTCCATCGTATTTCACAGTTTAGGGTAGTTTATACAAATCAGTCTGAAGTATGGTTTGTTACACTGATACCATGTAAATAAACAGACATTAGGTCACAGTTCTTTAACTAGAGTGTAAGTAAAAGAAATACAAGGCAATAATATACAAAACTTTATGATTTAAAAACTAAAAGTATACCAGATTTTACATAGAAATTCAGCTAGGCTTTTGACCTCACTGTCCAACAGTCAGAAAGTCTTCCCGTCAGTAAATGATGAATTCATGAGGGTCAGGCGAGACCTTATGGTCTATTTCAGCTGCAAATAGCAATATATAAATAATAAATGTCAGTGTTTATCTCCCGCCGACAACACAAACACATCGGATTCAGCGTTGGCTTGTTAACATTAGCATTCGGTTTACTCGGGTTGAGGCTAATAACTACACAAATGACATGTAACTGATTACTTTAACAGCATGTAAATAGTAAGTAAATTAGAGAGTTTGTAATTTACCTTCGTTCCCCTTGTGTACTGCCTTTTTTATTTCACATTCATCCAAAGAAGTCTCACTGTAGTAGGCAGCTGAGGTCGCCACTTTGAGTCTGGCTGTATACTTGATATATACCCTATTTTTTGGAGTATAAGTCGCTCCGGAGTATAAGTCGCACAGGCCGAAAATGCACAATAAAGAAGGAAAAAAACATATATAAGTCGTACTGGAGTATAAGTCGCATTTTTGGGGGAAATTTATTTGATAAAACCCAACACCAAGAATAGACATTTGCAAGGCAATTTAAAATAAATTTAAAGAATAGTGAACAACAGGCTGAATAAGTGTACGTTATATGAGGCATAAATAACCAACTGAGAACGTGCCTGGTATGTTAACGTAACATATTATGGTAAGAGTCATTCAAATAACTATAACATATAGAACATGCTATACGTTTACCAAACAATCTGTCACTCCTAATCGCTAAATCCCATGAAATCTTATACGTCTAGTCTCTTACGGGAATGAGCTAAATAATATTATTTGATTTTTTACGGTAATGTTAATAATTTCACACATAAGTCGCTCCTGAGTACAAGTCGCACCCCCGGCCAAACTATGAAAAAAACTGCGACTTATAGTCCGAAAAATACAGTACTATACTCTGTTAATACGTTTAAAAGAGTCAGTCTACTTCTTGGAGCTTTGCGTATCGAAATAAATTTTGTTAAAAAAACCCAATTAACTGCAGGGTAGTTTAAAGACTATACAGCTGAGTAAAAACACTGGTTCCACTGATCAGCGCTCTTCCCACAAAAGTTCCTGCAAGTCGAATATTTTTTCATTCTTTTTTTGTCTTCGTTGTCAAGTATTTTGTAAAAAAAATACACAAGAAACAAGAAATAAACAAGTCGCCAGGCATACTGTAATGGTGGTTGTGTATTCGAAAACAACGTTTTTGGGAACACCGCCAACTGTGTTCAACCGATCAGCGTTCGACAGCACAGCTTGCCCTTTGAAAGTTCCATGAACCTTCCCAAAAGTCCCACCTCGCTGGCAGGAAATAAAAAAAAAAAAAGTTATTGAAGAACTAAATCTACCCGTGTAGTTTTTAGTGGAAACACAGGGGAACTTTATTTACCCAGGTAAATGGGAAAGTTCCAGAAAAAGTTCCTGCGGTTATTAAAAGGCTGACTGTAAGACAAGAAAACTGATATTTTAAGTCGTAATATACGGCAAGTAACAATGGTGGCTAACAATGCAGCTAATGGGAGTGCACTATCGCGCCCATAAAGCCCTCTAAAATACATCCAAAAACCGCCTACAATACTCCATTTTCGTCTTGTGACCTGAATATTAACCAAGTATTAGCAATGTTTTTATAATAAGCGCTAACGCAGACAATGTGTTTTTAGCGGTGCCTAGCTTATGCTGCTACATTGACAAATTGAGCTGATGCATCGCCTTTGATTTGGTGAAAGTTTATTCCAGATTATAAATCATGCCTCTCACCTAGATAGTAGAAGGTTATGGCTTTAAAACAAGAAATTAATATTGACATTCAACTTAGATCTGGAGATGGCGAGGAAGACACAAAGACGCTCGTTTACGGCATCTTTTTTTTAAACCTGCGTAAGGATTATGATTTTTTTTTTTAATCAAAACTGAAAGATATAAACATCCCATCAGTCGGCATCCCAGTGAGAGCAGACATTGTACAGGAAGTGATAGTTTTATTATGTTCAGAGTTTGTATTTTTTGTTCAGCACTTAGCAATGCTTAACACTTAGCACATGATGCTTAGTGTTTCACTAAAGTTGGATCTGTTTAGTACACCGCTTTTAAAACTTTTAGCACATCCTCTTTAGATTCAAGCTCAAAAATATAAGGTTCTGGAAGTTGATGTGTCCCAAAGTATTATTTGTTGTCTCTCACAAAGTTGATTAGTAGTGTTGTTGTTGTTGAAGGGAATCGCGAACGTTGTAATGCGTCTGTGAAATTAATATACATATAAAATGAGCAAAATACGCATATATATCTATATATATATATATATATATATATATATATATATATATATATACGACATCGACGTCCCACTGGGGTGAGTTTTTCCTTGCCTTTATGTGGGCTCTGTACCAAGGATGTCGTTGTGGCTTGTGCAGCCCTTTGAGACACTTGTGATTAAGGCTATATAAATAAACATTGATTGATTGATATATTACTATATAATGAATGTGTCTAGGCTGTTAGTACATTACATATATACCGTATTTTTCAGACTATAGAGCACACCGGAATATAAGCCACACCCACTAAATTTTAGAAGATAAAAATATTTTTCCATTTATTAGCTGCACCGGACTACAAGACGCATATAGATACTTTGTGAAATTAGTTATTTACAAAGAAATATTTTGTAAATGTTTATTTGCATGCCTTAATTGTTTCCAAATGGTATCTGTAAAACGGTTGAACAAACAAAACAGAAGTCATCGTAATGGACTCATTAGCTGCGTATGCTCGCTCTCCAATCACCTAAACATACTCAATTACTCCACGGTGACGTTTTGGTGATTTTGTGAAAGTGAAACAATACAAAAAGAATGCCACTGTAAGTTAATAACATTAACAGACAATTGTAAATGTGTTAGTGTTAATAATTCTTACAAAGACACTCGTGTTAACATAGTAGCTAATGTTAACGACGCTAGCTTCAACCATAGCACTTACAAATATGCATAAAAACATCACACATGGACGGTTAAGTAAAAATTGTTTGTTATGCTATAAAACTTACAAACGTTGCTTGGAGCGTCATATGAAGAATCCATACGAGTAGAAACGCTATGGTTTAAAAAGAAGTCCCAACAGAAGGGCAATGCAGCACCTGCAGTAAACAAGTTTGTCCTAAAATGGCACCATGTCACAAACAATAATAACAATAACTATTTCGTTTATAGCCGGCCCTCAGCGAAGAAAAATCCACGAATTAGCCACACTGTTTTATTAGCCGCAGGGTCCAAAGCGTAGGAAAAAAGTAGCGGCTTAAAGTCCAGGAATTTACGGTACTGACAATGTGTATATGAAACTTATATATATACAATTTATAGGCTTAATAGAGCTACTCCTATTAGCTTAATTGTTAGTTAACTTTTGCCAGCGTTTAGTTACTATTTGTAATGCATAACCCAGAATAAAACATATGTTCTTGTCTTACTGTGAATGGTAGGCAACATTTGAAAAAAAAAAAAAAACTCAGTTCCCCTATAATTATAATTGCTACTTGTTTATATTGACATATATGTTGATTTAGGCTGCAATATTGTTCAATGAAGGACACTTTTATTACTTATGGCTAGCTTGTATGCTGCTACTGTTAGTAAATTGTTTTGGATGCTGAGATTTACATAGACATTTGACATATATTTATCGTAGATGTTCTTTTCTGTTTTATTGCATTATTATATCTTCCCTATTCTCTACTGCTAAATTATTCCGCATGTGATGATTAACATTACTGGCAGAAGCGCAAGCGGTTACGCAGGAGAAGAATATGTGATGGCTAAGCTATCTCTTGAGTCATATTTTAATGATAATTATGATTATTCGTTTTTCTTGAATGGTGATTTTAGGGTGTGTGTGTTTTCTTTTTCTCTTTTAGATTTACTTCCAAAAGTCGAGACAAGAGTTGTTCTCGTGGGACAAGCGGGTAAAAATGCTGATGTGGTCAAAGCCCTGCAGGTACATAAATCCTGTCATGAGTCCTAAAGATGTGCTTCTTTCCAGTGACCCCTACTGATTTAGCAGGTCCCTGAGACTCATTAAGTGCATCACTGAATCAAGCAAAACCGTCAATTTGAGTGCTTTTGCATCGAGAGAACCGCTAGTAGTGTTGTGGCGCCCAGTCGCTAAGGAAAACATAAGTAGTGTTTAAATAGTTCAAAAATTCCTAGTTGACATGGTGGCAGAATAAGCATTGGTGGTTTGAGTTGTTTAAGTGCTTTTGTCATTAACTGGATTTTGAAACGCATCAAATTTAGCCAATCAACTCCATCAATGTCTTTGCAGTGTTTCTTCCACCAGCATTTGACATTCAGATCCTGCTACTTGTTTTTTTTCTTTTACAGGCCATACGAGTAATGGAGGTACCTGTGGTAAAGTTAAGAGGCGGCGAGTCGTGTGCAGAAGACAAAACCATTATAAAGTCAATAGTCAATATGGTACTGTACAATGTCTTTCCATTTGATTCATGAACACTTGGGAGATGTTGCATGGGTGCTAAGTTGAGGGTTTTTTGTGTTGATATAATTACTAGGCAAGTGACTATAATGGTCATTTTGTGTGTAGAAGGAACAAAATCCATCCATCCATCCATTTTCTACCGCTTATTCCCTTTGGGGTCGCGGGGGGCGCTGGAGCCTATCTCAGCTACAATCGGGCGGAAGGCGGGGTACACCCTGGACAAGTCGCCACCTCATCACAGGGCCAACACAGATAGACAGACAACATTCACACTCACATCCACACACTAGGGCCAAAAAATGCAAAAACGTAAAATTGTTTAGCTTTTGTGTAAACGGCTCTAATGATTTTTCAAGTCAAACTTAAAACTGACGGTAGGTAAAGGAAGGAGAAATCTCTAGAACATAAATTCTCAACAAAGTACATTGTACAATAAGCAGCAACAATTGAAAAAGAGAGAAACAATATTGTGTTCATGAAAAATATGTTACGGTAATACTATAATTAACAGATTTGTTTTAAATGTATGTATACATTGTTTTGCCTTTTTAAATGAAATATATGCATCATACATAGCAAATATAGTCATATTAACCACGAATTGATTAACGTGGACCCCGACTTAAACAAGTTTAAAAACGTATTCGGGTGTTACCATTTAGTGGTCAATTGTACGGAATATGTACTGTACTGCGCAATCTACTAATAAAAGTTTCAATCAATCAATCAAAAGCCCAAACCGCCACATGTATCTTGGCAATCTAGGCGAAACCATGTAGTGTTTTTCATACATACACATTTCACTTGATCAAGCCTTTTCTAATATACCACACTTCAAAATAGTAAAAGTATGTTTATTAGAATTTGAGCTGATATCACCTTGGATCAATATTGATATCGGACAATACTCAAAGCTCCAATATCGGTATATCCAAAGTGAATAAGTTGTATAGGGACACCCCTAATTACAGTATTCAAGTTATTTATCGTTCAAGTTGCAGCAAAAACTACACAATAGTCAAATCTCAGTAACACCTTTTTTTTTTTTTTTACAACAAAAAATATGAAAAATAAGTAAATATGTACTGTATATGTAAGTAAATATGCAAAGGTGATATTATATGATTAGTTTGTGTACATTACAGTGCTGTCAAACACATTAAAAAAAAATCAGTTTAATCAGAGTTGAAAATCCCTTCGAAATTAATTTGTTATCAAGCTATATTATGTGTTGATTTTGCGTTAGCAAAAAGTGAAGCAAATAAGAAATACAAATATGTTCTTAAGATGTTTATTAAACATATTTAACATGCCTGTTTTTCTAAACAAAGCATGGATCTGAGATTATGATTTTAGCATTTTTCAACTTTTCTAATGACACTCCTATCTAAAGATTACCGAATTCCCAGGTTAGTCTTACCATTTCAAATATTAATAACCGTTATCGATTACATTATTGTGTACATTATTGTGTACCTGTCACTCCTTCCTTCTGCAGAGTGTGCATAATAATACATAATACATTTTTTCCACTCATATTCCCATGAAGAGGACCGCCATGGTGGTTAGCGTCTTCCATATTGATTTGTTTGTCTGTAGGCTGTCACTATTGCATCGACAGTACATTTGTACATGCACGATACTAACACTACTTGAACAAACTGAGACGAATGTGTTGCAAAAAACGTTTCAGGGATTTTGAGTCATTCTGCGCTGCAAATGGGTTAATTGCAGTTAAAAAAAAAACAATAATATTTATAATGATGATAGATAAATCTGAATAAAATCAATAATTGTAATTATTCCTAATATTTGTCATTACAAATGGTGATAAGCTTTTGCAAATACTTGGACCAATTAATTTGTTTAACTGTTGCTCTTTTACCATGTAATGTGCTTATACCATCGTACTATGAATACAGTATATCACAACCTCAAAACACAATTTTGTGAAGGGTTTGCGGCAAATTCATATTTATTCCTTGAGGCTTGAACACTAACTTAATAGACTGCAAGGAATCAATTGTTAAGTTTGGATCTGAAATTACGATTTTAGCATTTTTCAACTTTTCTAATGACACTCCTATCTAAAGATTACCGAATTCCCAGGTTAGTCTTACCATTTCAAATATTAATAACCGTTATTGATTACCGTACTGTCAAAAACTCCTGCTTATTTCCTGGAGAAGCAGCTAGCATGTGATTCGTTAGCTAGCTTAAATACTAACATGAATACAAGACACATTTATGTCTGAAATCTTTTAAAACCCGTTACACAATGATATTACCGTGATGGTTTCGGTGACAAGAACTGTGATACTGTCAAGTTATGTTTTGTTTTTGTTTTCTCCCCTAACTTGAAAAGGGTTTTGACTTTTTGACCAGGGGTTACACTGGGACTTCACTCGTTGTTTTAATCCAATGATGAGACAAATCTCTGTTTATCCTTTTATTTTGGACTTGATTGTCTCTTTTTTTCATTGAATAGTTGTAAGGTGAAAAACCTTTGGAAAAGGTGGACAAATACAAAAGCAATTAGGGACCAATATAAACAAATTACAATAAACCATTTTTTAAAGTAAAAGTGTTTCCAAAAGTACATATAGTGACCCTTAACAGCTTGGAGTTGGCATTTAAACATTTAACAACCACTTGGCAATTAAAATAAATTCAACACATCAAATTAAAACCATCAAAATAATATAAGTCATCTCACCGTCAGCCACCCTGGTCTCTTTAAACAGTTGTCACTACTGTATTTGGCAAAAAATGCAACATTTTCATATCGTTACACCTCTACCCCTATGATTCGAATCCGTTCTTTTTGTAGTGCATGCTGAATAGCAGATATGAGCATCTACATCAACTATATGATTTGCCTGAGAAGCTGGACAGGACAAAAAAAAAATGTAGTGCATGCTTTAATATTTTACGTGTCACTTCCACTTCGCCACGTATTGCTGCTAAACCCTGTGATGTGATCCCTATCTTTAGGACATCACGACTCCATACATAATAGTGGACAACATCCAAGAGTTTAAGGATGAAGACAACATGGAATTTGAGACCGTGTTTGTGCTCGCTGACTTCGACTGTCCAGATTTCAGTAACCTGTACAAACAGGACAACAGGATCGTTGGTCCTCCGGTTGTACTGCGCTGTGCTTTAAAGGATGAGGTAATAATACAGTGATTGAAAATGTCTATACAATAACCTTGTCAACCATTGTGTGTTTCTCCAAATTCACCCTTATATGTCCTTGAATTATTTAGGGCACTCAAAGACTGCAGTTGGTATGCTTTGTAACTTTCTGAAAGCACTCAGGGGGCAGCATGTTTGCACTTGTGTTGCTATGGTAACTGCGACACTTGTACTAACTGGAAGAATGTCCGCTAAAAGCGCAACAAAACCAATTGTATAAAAACAGAAGACAATTCAAACCAAAAGCACTTAAATGTGGAAAACAAGCAAGCAGTTAGAGAGCAGCGTGTCATGAATAATTTCACAAAACAATGTAACAACAAACTTGGCAGCGTTTAAAAGCTGACGCTTAGGCCTTTTAATACAAACACAACACTAGTTTCATTCCTTTACCACTTAACAAACCTCTTAATTTACTCTTATCCACTAGTAAATATATGTACATGTTCATATCTACGCCAATCTTTAGAGTACCGTATTTTGTATATGTACATTTTCAACTAAAAAAAATATTCCTGAAGAACTAAATCTACCTGGGTAGTTTTTAGTGAAAACACAGGGGGTAAATGGAAAAGTTATTGCGGGGATAAAGGGCCTAATGTAAGACAAGAAAACATATACTTTTCTATTTTTTAATCCATTTTAAGTCCTAAAATATGGCAAGTACGAGGTGGCTAACAATGCAGCTAACGGGAGTACACTATTGCGCCCATAAACCCCTTTAAAATGCATCCAAAAACCGCCTACAATACTCAATTTTTATCTCGTGACCTGAATATTGACCAAGTATTAGCCACATTTTTATCATAAGCGTTAACGCAGACAAGCTATTTTTAGCGGCGCCTTGATCACAGAGAGCTAACTACTTTATGCTGCTACATTTACATATTGACCCGGTAAGTTGCTGCATTGCCTCTGAGGTAGTGAAAGTTTATTCTAGATTATAAATCATGCCTGCCTCTCACCTGGATAGTAGGTGGTTATGGCCACAAAACAAGAAGTCAACTTAGACCCGGAGAGGGCAAAAAAAGACACAAAGACGCTCGTTTGCGGAATCTTTTTTTAATACTGCGTAAGGATTATGATTATTTTTTCATCTAAATGGTAAAATATAAACATCCCATCAGTCGGCATCCCAGTGAAAGCAGACATTGTACAGTTAGTGATTGTTTTATGTTCTGAGATTGTATTTCTTGTTCAGCTCTTAGCAATACTGCTACATGATGGTTAGTGTTTCACCAAAGATGGCTCTGTTTAGTACACTGCTTTTAAAAGTTGTAGATCATCCTCCTTGTATTCAGTCTCAAAAACATAAGATTCTTGATATGTTTCAAAGTAATCTCTGTTGTCTCTCACAAAGTCTGCCATGATTAGTAGTGGCAGCATTTGAAAGCTAACGCTTAGACCTTGCAACACAAACACAACACTAGTATCATTCCTTTAACACTAAATACACCCCTTAATTTACTCTTATATGTACATTTTCATATCTACGCCAATCTTTAGAGTACCGACTATAAAGAGTATATGAGCCGCAACCACTACATTTTAGAAGAAACTTTTTTTTCCCCATGTATTAGCCACACCGGACTATACGCCATAGATACTGTATATACGTTGCAAAATGGATTATTTACACAGTAAAATTCTATAAATGTTTATTTACATACCTTAATTGTTTCCAAAAGGTGCCTGGAACATGGCAGTAAAACGGCTGATCAAACAAAACTGAAGTCATCGTCATGGACTCACTAGCCGCGGAAGCTAGCTTTCCAATCAGCTAAACAGACATAGTAACTCCACGGTGACATCTTGGTGGATTTACTGAGGAATTTCATATCTTTGTTAAGGAATAATTTTACAACATCTTAAAAATATACGCATTCTCTCTATACAGTAAATACAGGTATGTATGAATGTTAGTGTCAAGTGAATATAATAAGGAGCATATGCAATAAAGGTTCTCTCCGTTTAGAACAATGGATTGCAATAATGCAATGCAAAACATTTTGTGACAAAAGCTCACAATGTTGCACAAACAAAGCATTTACATTGAAATCTGCATGATCGGTCGTTTTAATGGATAAGTTGACACACAGTTTCATCCTTAATGCATCAATCAGACTCGGCAAAAATGTACATTTATTATCATCTGTTCAAAACATTGTCTATTCCTAAGGTTTTTTTCACTTTTAAAAGTAACCTTTCCTCCTGGCCTTCAATACAAGGAGCTCAATGGAAATTGGCCCCTGCTTATTTACATGAAAATCTTAATTAATATGCACTGTCCTTGTCTTTTTAAAATAAATAAGTCTACAAGGTGTGGTTAGAAGTACTTAATATGACAGTCACATCAAGGCTGGTATACGACCTGTTTTTAAAAAAAAAACTTTATTTACTGTATCTGCATTATGATCCCTCATTCAAATAGTCTCTCAGTACAAATAGTAGAATAGAAAATACAAAAAAACGACCAAATATTAAAATCAGTAATTAAAAGATGGGTGAAAGGGTCAGTGCTTTATCTTTAATTCACACTCTGTAGATTGGTTTTAATTTTTACCTTTGTTTTAAAATTGTCTACATTTGTGTTATATAATATAATTTTCCGCAAAAAGTGAGTTTGCTGCAGATTTTATAAGTGATTATATTTTGTCTTTACATAATTCATGCCAGCTGTGCAAAGTAAGCAAAGCAAATTCTGTGTGATTTTCTCCACTCCCAATTGGTTAAATGGGTTAGACTTCTCTAGCTCATTTCTACCTTTAAGGTTACTCAAAGCGCTTTGACATTATTTCCGCATCCACACAAACATTCACACACTGATGGCGGGAGCTGCCATGAAAGGCCCTAACCACGGCTCATCAGGAGCAAGGGTGAAGTGTCTTGCTCAAGTGTTGCCTTCTGTGGACTACACATTGATGTCTGTGATATCTTTAGAGCCTAATCATATACAGGTTTATAAATATAATTTCAGTGATGTATCTAAAAGACAATATTGTGCTTTTTCACAGCCTATCCCATTTTCGTGTCGCCCTCTGTATTCAACCACCATGCTGAACCTATCGCTGTGTTTCACTGGCTTTAGGAACAAAGAACAAATGGTGAGTCCAACATTTTAATCTGTTCATTATAGGGCTGTCTTTGAGTAAGGGTTTTCATAGTCACATTCGAGTTTGATTCGTTAGATTTCCCCCATCGTCGACAATGAAATCTATGACGTTATTTAGGAGAATTAAACCGATGTTGGTGAGTAGTGTATACTGGCTGGTCACTGGGTGTCAGTAACGTCAGGTGGATGTTCTCCAGCACATCCATGTGAAAATATTCCAAAGTTAATTAAAGGTACTTTTGGAAATAATGTAGACTTTCATTAAAGTGCACAAAACCGATCTCATTTGCGATTGTTTCCACCTCAAAAACACGCTAAGCCACAGTTTTTGAGGACCTCGACATGAAGAGATCAATCTTTACTAAATAGAGAAAATAAAAGTCGTAACAAAAGTTTCTGCATGTGAACCTGTGGAAGGATCATTACCTTTCCAAAAGGAGAGCTACACATCTGGGTCGAAGCAATGCGTCCCCGCGCTGTGTCCAATTTCAATCAGTCCAACCGGGGCAGACGGCAAGATTTCAGCTGGCCAGAGGCACGCGATGGTACAGTTTACCAACAAGCCTTAATCACGTCTGCCATGTAGAAACATCCGTCCAACGCTATTTGTAAAATATTCTTGTGTGCAGAAAAACAGATTTTAGGCAGTAAGTAGGAGTGTTTAAATAGATCCATCCAAAATCATCATCAGAATCAGAATCAGAAATACTTTATTAATCCCCGAGGGGAATCCCATCCAAATCGAGATTTTTGTTTATTCCTAAATGATTCATAATATTCGAGAATCAATTAAACAAAACATTAAACAATTATTGTTGATATTACTTTTGTTAATAATGATACTGATGCTTTTATAATTATTTGGTTGTCTATTTTAGTACCATATCTAGTCTCAATTGCTTAGTAATTTATCTACATTCAAATGTTTTTTGTGGGGGTTAGGGTTTAAACGTACAAACAGTTTGACTATGAGGTTGATTGTGAAATCAGACTCCATCAAACCGTCAAATTTGATTGCAGCCCAAGTTCATTAATTATGTTTTCAGCAATGTGCAAGATCATTTGCATCAAGGGAGAGCCTCTGTAGTCTAGAGCAGGGCTATTCAACTATATAATGAAGTGGGCCGCGGTTTCAAGAGCCCAAGGGCTAAGTATTCTGACACATCGACATTTTTGATGTCTCGTCAGAAAGTGCGCCCGCAGGTTACATACCTTGGAGTCTATGTTTACTTAATTGCGAAGTAAACACATGAGCTTTCACACTGCACTGTCAATTCATTATTCTGCCCTCGCTAATCGTTTCCAACGTGTGCAGCTAGACAGATAGTTAACAGTACGAAGAAAACAGAAGCTCCAGAAGTTTTGTTGAGGATTGATGTTCCTTTTTTTAAATGATGTTCCTTCTTTAGTTTTATGTTTTTTACTCCTTCCTTAATTTATGTTTGAAAGACTAAAAATATAAACATTAAGTAATCATTACCAAATTACAACGTCCATTTTGTATTTGACATAAATAAAGTCCATTCAGTATTTTACATAAATAAAATAGGTTTAATCTTAATACATTCACACAATAAACTACAACTATTTACGCATATAGAAATGAAACATTATCCACATCAAACATTGCACACAATGTATGTGACTCATCACAATTAAACCTGTTGTTAACCTCTACTGGTCAAATTTAGCGCTACATGTATTAAATGGGCTTTGCTCGCCAAAGTTACTCTGACAAAAAACAACACAAGCATGAATACAAACGACTTCAAAAAGTCAGCAATTTAAATTCAAAACAAACAAAGTATTTTCATGCACGATATCTACTTACAAAGATTTGACCATGTTTCGGGATGAAGTTTACACGTGTGGATTTCTACCGTTGTTCAACTTGTTGCTGCTTATCTTGAACACTGTCTGTCGCTCAAAAGGTCCGACAGGAAACAATGACCGAGAACTTTCTCGGGGCAGAACATTCATACTTTGTTGTCCAGTCATTCGCAATTTATTTAGATTTTTTTCAGGGTTGAATGAGTAGTCTTCTGTTCACCCCACTGCTGCTTCATTGTGACGCATATGCCTTACTGTTGCCCCCTGCTGGGTGGCAGGGGTATTACATACATGAGCCATTCGCGTTTGAACGGCTTCATTAACCCTATTTGGATGATGTTTGGCGGGCCAAATGAACTTTGACGAGCTGGATGTGGCCTGCAGGCCACAACTTGATTAGGCATGGTCTAGAGAGTCTTCTTCTAGAATGTCGCACCGCTCATTAGGTACCGGTAGGTTGTCCTTCCATCCATGTGCTTTACATATGTTGACTTATTCATACCTGTCTCCTTGTGGGTATAAACCTCCTCTCCTGTGAATGTAATGTCAAGGCTGCACCATTAGTCCACCATCTGGTGCATGTGTAGAAAGCCTGCTGCGTCGTCCATTAAAATGGATAAAGTGTATAATTGCAGCAAAAATCACATTTCTAATCAAGAAGTCCACATTTGGTGAGCTAACTTTTAAAGAGTCGTACTCACTGTGTCGTAATTTTTTCTAAAAAAGAAAAGCCTTCACCGGTTTTAAATTGTTTACAGGTGAGGTTTTGTCCACTGTACTTTCTTTCTGTCTTTTTCGTGACAATGGCAAAATTCTGACACATGCAAATAACTTGTTCTTATGTACAAATATTTGGATTTGTGGTCTTGGAATCTGCAGTTGTTAAAAAAATGTCTCCAGAATTTAAGTAAAGCCACAATTCTTTAGGATAGGTTGGATAGACTTTAAAGATGTATACACTGACGGCACTTTTTCCTCTTTCCAGCAACTTGGTGTTACATTTTCACTCCCTGATCGACACTTTTTTAGATATCTACAGACCCGCAGGTTTTTTCGTAATGCTTTTCCCAGGTTTCCAAACTTATAGACTGACAGTTTTAGATGCTTTTTTGACACCACTTCCGACTTAAAAAGGATCAATTACACTTATTTACAATCAAATTTTTCATTTACGCCCTGAGTCTCTGAATTCAATGAAGTGATGTTGGGAGGGTGACTTAGGAGTGACCCTATCTAAGGAGACCTGGACATGGATGGACATTGGATTTTAAGTAGAGTTCATAAGTCTTCTATTTGTGCCACACACAGCCTTACTCAACGCAAGCTAATACATAGTACTTATTATTCCAAGGTCCGGCTGGCTAAGATGTATGACGGAATATCGATTTTATGTTATTGGTTAATACATAAGTTTTACCTTTGCCCATCCCTTTACAGTTATTGGACTGACATGTTTAATGTTGTATCTTTGTTTATTGGCAAAAAGATCGAACCGAATCTTCTAAGCCAACTATTTGAGGTAGCCCCTCTGCCATCTTCTCTTAGCAAACCTATACAGATCTTGGTAGCATTCACTACTTTGTTGGCTAGAAGACTCATTGTACTAAATTGGAAGGCTGCAGCGCCTCCCTGCCACACCCGCTGGATTAGAGATAGTCTTTATTTCCTTAAACTGGAGAAGATTAGGCTGACATTGAACAGTTGTTCTGTGAAGTTTCAGGAAGTATGGGATGGTTTCCTAAATTGATTGAAAAGTAATTGAAAGGTTGATAATTGATGAGCTTTTTGTCTGCCTCTTTTTATTGCTGCACTGTTGGGGACATTCTGGAGTGCAGTTGTCTGACTTCAAATCATTATTTGCCTGTACTTATTTGACTGATGCAGGTTTATTATGTATTTATTTTTTATTTTATATATAATTTTCGTGGGTTACTTGTTTGGGGGAGAAAAATAGAACATTTGATATTTGTTTAATCTTATTTCTGGACTGTATATGTTAAAAATCCAATAACCAAATGTTGAAAAAAAAAGAGTAGGATATTCTTTTATTTATCCCACAATGGGGACATTTTGTGGTTGTAGTGCAGATTGAAATAGTATTAAAAGTAGCGCTTAAGTCACAAAAGTGCCACCCCTTGTTGCGGAGTCACAAAGGGGTTTAAACCAAATGGTAAAAAAACAAGAGGAAAACATAGAACACAAAGGAGGACATAAAAGAGTACAGAGCTGCTGCAACCAACTGCCACTTCAGCGGCGCCAGGGCCTTTTCCATTGTTCGGAGCCTTTGTCGATTAATTTGTGCTTTAAGCCAATTTATTCTATGCTGCCAAAGAGAAACTATTAGCTGCAGTCAATCATGACCACTAAGAATAATTTAATAGGCTTAAGCCTCAGTACAAGATTTATGTGAATGAATGTACAGCTTATCTTTGTGCTTTGCTCACACCTAAACACCATCAATCAATCAATCAATGTTTATTTATATAGCCCTAAATCACACGTGTCTCAAAGGGCTGCACAAGCCACACCGACATCCTCGGTACAGAGCTCACATAAGGGCAAGGAAAAACTCACCCCAGTGGGACATCGATGTGAATGACTATGAGAAACCTTGGAGAGGACCGCATATGTGGGTAACCCCCCCCCCTCTAGGGGAGACCGAATGCAATGGATGTCGAGTGGGTCTGACATAATATTGTGAGAGTCCAGTCCATAGTGGATCCAACATAATAGTAAGAGTCCAGTCCATAGTGGGGCCAGCAGGACACCATCCCGAGCGGAGACGAGTCAGCAACGCAGAGATGTTCCCAACCGATGCACAGGCGAGCAGTCCACCCCGGGTCCCGACTCTGGACAGCCAGCACTTCATCCATGGCCACCGGACCTGTGTGTTCCCCCCCCCTCCACAAGGGAGAGGGGAAACACCAGTGTGAATACTAAACAAACCAGATCTGATATGTGAACTGTGCATCTTTTTGTATTACTTTGATGCGGAGAGTGTTTTCTTAGCTTTACCGAACATACAGTAGACTGGTTTTGCATTGTTAGCAATGTTAATATTTGCATTAAGCCCAATGAGTGATGATAAGAAGCATTTGGAAATGACAAAAATCTGTGGTTGAACTTGGTTTTGGGGGAAATAATGAAAGAAAGAAAAAAACATACTTTTATTATCTGCAAAACTATGTTTTCTAGTTTGTGTATTAAACCTGCCTCCATGTTACAATTATACTTCATGTTTCCGCTTGTAGAAAAAGTTGGTTGGTCTGGTTCATCACATGGGAGGCATCATCCGGAAAGACTTTAGTACTAAGGTCACACACCTCATCGCCTACTCCACCCACGGGGAGAAATACAGGGTTTGTAAACTCATGCAATTTTTCTGCTCTATAAGTCAAAAGAATAAATATGCACTTTCTTTTACGGTTTTGTCTAATCTGTCTTTTTTTTTTTTTTTTTTAGCTTGCTGTGTGTATGGGGACGCCCATCCTCACTCCATCGTGGATATACAAATCTTGGGAGAGAAGAAATGATGAGTAAGCTGAAATTTGTTAAAGGATGTCACAAAATATATGCCTTCACAATGGGGAAATAAGCAGATGATATTATGTAAGTTTACCCCCTTACAAAAATATGAAACCTCCGGAAGTTTAATGGCAGTTTTATTATTACACCAAGAGACAAAATTTATCATTCTTAAAAAATATCAGCATGTGATCAAATGCTTATTTTTTTCACTGTACAGTACATCCAATGGGGAACATTAGTATTTATGTAACAAGGGATTACATACATTTTAAAAATAGGTGTGTGAATGTGAGTGTGAATGTTGTCTGTCTATCTGTGTTGGCCCTGCGATGAGGTGGCGACTTGTCCAGGGTGTACCTCGCCTTTCGCCCGATTGTAGCTGAGATAGGCTCCAGTACCCCCCGCGACCCCGAAGGGAATAAGCGGTAGAAAATGGATGGATGGGTTTCCCAATCATATATGCTGCTGCCTTAAAGCAGCAATATAGATGTTTTAACCCTCTGGTGACGTTCACTTTTTAATTACCGGTATTTTCAAAGTCAAACAGGATGTAAAAGTCCTTAAAGGAGTCATATTATGATTGTTTTCCCACTCTATAAAATAATATGAATAACGGATTAGATTTAAATAGCGCTTTTCTAGACAACACTTGCCAGCGGTCTATATAACATGTAATGGTGGTTCTTTGGTTAACATTTTGAATGGATTATGTTTTACAGACCACTTTTAAGCCACTTTCTGGCTGCGTCTTCAGGATGCGCCATTTTGTGGGCGGGCTTATTTACATGCCTCCACTTTGACAGAGTCTTTTCCCCGGCATACTTGTAGTTTTGGCGCTTTCATAGCGAGGGTACCGATAGTTTAAGTTCCAACTATACGCTACTTTGTATTAGAAATGGCTACAGCGAAGGATGCATGTGCATGTACAAGCCAGTCGTCTCCACAACAAGAAGATAGAGAGAAAAAAGGAGCTTATTCATTTTTTGTAAAGCACTTTGAATTGCCGTGTGTACGAATTGTGCTCTATATATTAACTTGCCTTGCCTTGCCTATTGACTACAGCGCAAGGCCCTTTGGGTACATTCAAACTATATATGGATAATTTGCTGACAGTTTTCCCAATTTGTGATGTCACCAATTGTGCAAATTCCAAACAGCTCGTTTGACGGAAGTAGAGAGGAAGACAAGATTGTTTTACAAGTATCTCCGTAATGACTCCATGGTTTGATTTCAAATTTTTAGGACATATGCAGATCCTAAATACACAATGGGTTATACTTGTATAGCACTTTTCTACATTCAAAGGTACTCAAAGCGCTGTGACACTATTTCCACATTCACACACGATGACTGTTTGAAGACGGCGATAGACTTACTACAAAAACTTGCATTTTGACAACAACCTTGTCCTCCCACCTTATCAATAAACTAGGTCCTTCTTTGCGGCAGAGGAGGGGTTCCGAACAGAATTCAAAGTTCCTCCGTTCCAAGACTGCATGCTGAGTTTCTGGGGTTTCTCAGATGAAGACCGAGCCAATATGGAAGAGAGGACTCTTAAACATGGTCAGTTTTTGGAGTAGTATTTGTTCACATCCGAATCAAAGGACTTCAAACTCTGGTGGGCTATTCCAGTTGATATACCTAAAGTGGGGTCACATAGGCAAACATGAATGTTTTATACAATTATTCAAAATATATATTTTACATATTTGTTTTGATATTTGTACAGTCTTGGTCAGATTACACATGATACTAAATATGGAGAGTATTAGCCTACACAGAGAAGATCAAGATCAGCATTAACCAACAGCTGACTGGCACTTGTCCATTACCCATGCCATCATATACTCTACTGTAAAATGTCTGTCTGTCTTTACATTAACTGGTTTAATGCAGTTCTTCTGCAATGTTGTTGTAGGTGGCAACTATCAAAAGGTTGAAAGTGAAAGTTGCACACACATGGTTGTGGAAGAAAATTCCGTGAAGGAGCTGCCATTTTGTCCCTTCAAGAAAGTCTTTGTGGTCAAACAAGAGGTTTGTTTTTTCTTATTAAACACACTTGATCCCCTGGAGGGTAATTGGGTCACCTCGTTAGTAACAGGAAGTCCACAAGCATTTGATTAAACCTACATTTCTCTTTGTTTAGTGGTTTTGGGGAAGCATTCAGATGGATGCTCGGGCTGGAGAGTCCATGTATCTTTATGAAAAGGTGAGTTTACTGTAAGTGGATGTATCTTGTTCTGACTGCGGCTGCATTGCGTGTAATGTATTGTTTTAACTTTGTTGGTATTTTAGTGTTCTGCCTGATTTTTGTCATTGAATGTTATTTGAACATTTATTGGGTATAGCTTAAGTTATTTTACATGTACTTTTTGAGAATTGTTCTGTTAGTTGTTGCCTAACGAACTGTAAAATTATTACTACACAGTTAAGTCTCAATTTACAAATGTAATTGGCTCTTGAACAGGGTTTGTGAATCAAAAAGTTTGTATAGTGACGCAAATGTCACCTTAAGAAACAATGTAAATATGAATAATGGCTTTCTGCCTCAACAAAAGTCCATATTTTAGTGAATTTTTGTACACTTTAAACGCAATATGAAGTGCTATACAGTACTGTATGTCTAAAAAACATAAGGTGGTAATGGATCAATTGTCTTTATTAACAAGCCAAAACAACATCAAGCTGCTGTCTTCTGTATGCGCTACTTTGCAAACATACACACATACAAGTTCCTTTGGCGCCCCCACAAACGATCAGAAATCACAAAAATCATTAACCACCATATTGCTAAGATAATAAACATTTAAAAATACTAGAATCCACCTACCGGGTATATTAACATCGGTAAAGGAGGAGCTGACGAGAAAAGAGCAGACGAAGGGATATATAAGTCTGCTTTGGTATATATTTTCAGAAAAGTCTGTTCTCAGTTCAATTAAAACTTGCTGTGATACGAAGCCTGCTTCGTTGATTCTCCCATAGTTGTGAGCACCAATAATGTACTCCTCGCTAACAGACTTTTTTTTTTTTTTTTTTTACTTTATCCAATTCCCCCTTCTTTCTAGGCTGGTCTGTTGTCTTTTTGGGACTCATATTGAGTTAGCAAAATGTACAAAACTTGTCAAAAGGAAAAACACAGAAAAGGCACACATGCTGAAGCGCAGAGAAGTGATTAGTAGTGTACTGCACAGCAAGTGACGTGGGGGGCTCCTGAAGCGTTTGTACACAGAGACATGGTTCGCACACAGGGGCATATTTGGCTTGATTTAAAGGTGTAAGGCGAATGTTCGCAAATAAAGGGTTGCGTAAATCGAGATTCCACTGTATTTGTTCTGTATATTTTTGTATTTTCTTTTGGACCCCAGGAAGAATAGCAGCATCCTTTGCTGTTGCCAACGGGGATCCAAATAAATAAACCTAGTCATAAGGATATGTTTACATAGGAACATTTTAAATAACAAAACAAAAAAAGCAGTCTTGTTTGATGAATGGTTTGCTTTTGGGTGATGGCTACAATGTTCATATTTGTTTCCTTGTTCTTCAGAATGACAGCCCAGCCATGAAGAAAGCTGTGTCCCTCATATCCATTTCCACCCCCAATAGTAACCGCAAGCGTCGCCGTTTGAGGGACACACTTGCTCAGCTCACCAAGGAAACAGAGATTTCCCCCTTCCCTCCACCACGTAAAAGGCCATCAGCAGAACATTCCCTGTCTATGGGTTCCTTGCTGGACATCTCAAACACCCCTGAGACATGTAAAGCCTTGGCCAGTATCAGTATCGGTATGTTTTTCTAATTTATTATCTATACATGTATGGTTTCACTCACCTATTTTTACCCTGGCAACAGATACTTTATGTACCAAATGTAAAACGTTTGGGTTTTTACTCAGCCTCTTGTGATTACATTATCACACTAATCAAAACCTCCATGTCGATTGGCCAGGCCTGATTTAGAGATTCTAACTAACGTAAAACTGCCTTGTCTGTTATTTACTTTGTTTCCACATTGTCATTCTCTTTTGACTAATACAACATCCCCTTAAAATAAACTACTGGTTGTGCAGTTACACAACAGGCAGCCAGGGGTTGCAAAGTGTGAAGGCTGGCGGAAAACCAGGAGATGAAGAGGAAGTAGCCACATGACACTGTCCCATCCAAGTGTCATGGATTTAAACCCAAACATGGAGCCAGCGGTACAACGCTTGTACCCAAAATGAATTTTGTGTCAGTTTTTGCATACACATTGGCTACAATAAGGATGATGTTGACCAATAAGTAGAGTAGAAGAGAGTGGGTTGATCGTGTGTTCACCTAAAGCGAGGAACAAGGTTTGATTAATTGAGACATTGATTTTGCCCAGCCCTGAAATAAAGTTTAATCTGAAAAAGAAATTTGACCAAAAAAATCTGGTGATTTTGAGGAGGATCTGTCATCGTTAAGCAACAAAGAAATGACTGCAATAGGTATGCACGGAGGTAGAATGTGACGGCGGGTTTAGTGCCTTGCTCAAGGGAAGCAGACTGGCATTTTTTTATTTTTTTTTATTTTTATTTTTTTTATTAAATCAACATAGAAAAAAACACATGATACACTTTCAACTAGTGCATCAACCCAGAAAAAAAAACCTCCCTCCCCTATTCACACTCACACACACCCACTCACACAAAAGGGGTTGTTTCTTTCTGCCATCAATACTCTGGTTTCCACAACATGGACAACACTTCTGCAAGGGACACAGTCCCTGAAGCACACTTGATTGTTTGTGCTGCTGGTCCACTAACATTTTCATTTAATTAGACTGGCATTTATAATGGACGCGTTAAGCTACGTTAATGTTCAAACATTTTCTTGTCTAATCGGATGCAGTGTTATGAGGTTTGTCTCAACAAAATGCTATCCTGATTTTTTTCAGAGAGTACGAGGTCATCAAAATCTGCAGTCTTGCCCAAGCAGTCAGCACGGTGGCAAGTTTCCAAAGAGCTCTATCAAACTGAAAGCAACTATGTAGACATTCTCAACACCATTCTCAAGGTGGCTTTTTTATTTATTTACAAACCTTAATCTTCATTATGAATCATTGTGATATTATTGTGTCAGTTTGTATGTACGTGACAGTAGTTTCTGACGATTTGAGAAATGTGGTCTTCCTTCAGGCAAAACACTAGCACTTTGGTCCATTGGCGCCGCTAAAATCTACCAAAACTGAAAGATCTTACGTGGGGCTTTACGCTATTGTAAAATGAAACCTAAAATTATTAATTCCTTGGCCAATTCATATTTGATAGTAGTTCTGAAATAGTGTTTAAGGTACCAATAGTTAATACAGATTGGTTTTGTATATTTGGGACCTATTATGCAAAAGTTGGCCTACCTGGTGGTACCTGTTTTAGTGTATTTGGGATCTGCTTAAGTTCCGAAAGTGTGCAATCAAACCATGGAGACATTGCGGACATATTTATAAAACAATCTTGCCTTCCTTCATGCTTCCTCCTAACGAGCCGTTTTGTATTTGCCCAACTTGTGACGTTTTTCAAACATGTGATGTCAGCGGATTACAGCTGCCCCCGGAGCCACGGAGTCGGCTACGCGGGCGGCCCCTCCGTTTGACCACTGAGACCGGGCCTCATGCACAATTTATCTCCTTGAAAGAGCACCACCGTCCTCTTAATATAAGCACATTTCACATTTTGTAGACCACTGTATACGAGTATATCGTGGATATATTAAAGTACTTCCACATCACAGACATGCTGCCTTTGCTCCAGATAACTGCGTGCTTCTTGTTTGTCATCACAACATCCTGTTTAGGTGATCAACATTTTTTTTGGTGCATCACTAGTCTAAAATGCATAAATAATAGACTACATATACATTCATACAACATATCACATAAGGGACAAGCGGTAGAAAATGAGTGTATGGATGGAAATTTGTTTTCACATTAAAGACCCTCGTTTTTAAAGTGTGGTGGATTTTATTTTATTGTGGCGATGTGCCATGATCAATTACATGTAGAGGAAACCCTGATGGAATGTCTATGAATGTTCTCATTCATCCACATCATTGTAATCTCAGGGCATTCAATCAGTCGCAACTGGACTGTTTGGTTTGTCTTTGTCTCATCCGAGTAGGCTTCATCAGTTCATGCTCATAGTGTTAATTAGTCAGATCTAGTCTTAGACTTAGATTGGTCAGATTTAGTCTAGCGGCTGGTGCCAAAACGAACTAACCCTAACCCCAAATATTTATACTCCAAATCTAGGAGGGTGTGCCTGGGCAAGGATGGTTTCACCCTATCCTAGTGAGAAAAACAACTGCTTTGATGCAAACAAGAAATCTTACTGTCAAAGCCATCGACAGTCGTTAAAGTGTAATTTCCCCCTGTTAGCATTGACGTATTGTGTGGCAGAACGATCACTGTGGATCAGCAGTCCAAAATAGTCGGAATCACCTACGTTAGCATTCCATTCAGTTGTAAACAAATGGCATTCTGGTCACCTTGTGTGACCAGAATGTTTCTAACTCCTGATATTTGTTGGAGGCCAAATTGCTTTTAGGAATGGTTCAAAGGACATTGTTGTATGTGGGAGACAGGTGGTGTCTCAAACCACGTCCTCTGTTTAGGGATGGTTTTTCAACCTTGACACTGAACTGATGAAGCCTACTCGGATGAGAGGAGAAACGTCTTCTAAGACAAACCAAACAGTCCGGTTGCCGGTACCGTACAACCAAAATGCTTCCATACTTCTGTTTTAAACTTAGCAGGAGGTTCCAATAGTTTTCCGTTCTGCTTGCCGGCACTGGGCCGGGGATCATGGGAGATGTAGTTTACTTCTCAGACCAGCCCACTGAATAAACAAATGTTGTTTATGTTGACAATTGTGCCACATGTATCTATAATGAAAATTGGCAACTTCCCAAGTGGCTGTAATTCCTAAATGGTAACATTTCTTTTGGTGCCACACCCTATGTATTGTTAGTTACATCAAATATAACGGTACTGTATCTTGAAGCAACATGCTCAGAAAGTCATTGCCACAGTCCAAAGTGACTGAATGTTGCATCTAAAATGTCATTGTGTTTTTTAGTATTTATTTTGAGCTAACATATAACATGTATATTGTCTTGTTTCAGCTGTTCAAGCTTCCACTAGAAAAAGAAGGTCAGGTGGGTGGACCCATCCTGGCTCCAGAAGAAATCAAGACAATATTTGGCAGCATCCCTGAAATTTACGAGGTTCACACCAGAATAAAGGTAATGTGTGTGCTTGTATACTGCACTGTTGTTGAAAGTGTTTGACCACTTTATTGTCAAGATTGAAAAATAGATCTGTGTGTCGTTTCCTTTTTAGAATGACCTGGAGGAGGTGCTGAGAGATTGGTCGGAAGACAAGAGTATAGGAGACATTGTCCTCCAATATGTAAGACAGAAGTTTCACATTGTACAAAGATGGTTGTTTTTACTGAGTCTAACATTCAGCCATTAAAGGTGCAGTAATATTTGCATTTGACATACCGTACATACTGTATAGACAGCCAAGTATTTTGTATTGCTTAGATATATTGTTTTATACACGCCTAGATTTAACTGTACCATCGTGCATGTCTTGATTTACTTTTAATACGCAACTGGTACAACATAGTTACATCATCTGTGGTTTTAATCTCCAAATAACCACACACTAGGTAAAGTTTGGCTGTTGAAACTAGAGTAAAATGTAGTGTCTTTTAACCAAAGCAATCTGTGAAGACACCAAACTACTGTATTTGCTTTTGACCTGATAACAAATGGTTCTAATAATTTAATTTCTCATATCTTCTCTCCATAGTCCAAAGAGCTGGTGAAGGCCTACCCGCCCTTTGTCAACTTTTTTGAGATGAGCAAAGATACTATTGTCCGTTGTGAAAAACAAAAGCCACGCTTCCATGCCTTTCTCAAGGTACCACTTCTCCAACTTGTACTATCATATTGTACTTTTGCATCACATGCAACTATATACACACTGAACATGTTTTGTAACAATATGCCATCTTCTTATTTGGTAGCCATTTGTGAAAGATATAAATAATTCAATGTAGAGAAAAAAACGCACAATAATCAAGAGGAAGCCAGCCACAATTAACATAGAATTGGAGTGTACATGTACAAAGGTGTACATGGACAATATTGGTATGAAAGTAAATTATTTAATGGTTGTTGTAGATATTAAAATGTACATATGTTTACTAGAGGATAATAGTAAATAAAGACGTTTTTTGACTCTTGAGGGAGTTTTAGTGGTAGAGGAATGATACTTGTAGTGTTGGAAGGGATATATGTTACCTTTTAAAATGCTGCAAACTAAGTATGAAATTATTCATGACTAGGGATGTAACAGTAAACAGTAAAATGATAAACCGCGGTAAAATTCCAGACGTTTAGTAATACCGTTTAAATCTTTAATTAACGAAAAACGTCATTTATTAATGCATTTTAGGCAACACTGCTTACTTCCTGAAAACTGAAGCGCTGCAGCGCATGCGCACGACACCTTCACATGTGCACAATCACCTGCGCATGTGCACTAGCGCCGTTAGGCTTGAGAAAATATGGCAGAGGCTATACGGACTTTGCTTTGAAAATGTTCACTCCGAGTAAACGGAGCCGATCGCTTTGTTTCACTTAATTTCAATGGCTTCTAATTCCGTGGAGTGTCCGTGTGCGCGTAAGAGCGCAATGATGATGCGGTTTCATTTTGAAAGTGCAACTTGCATCCGCCTGTCAGCTGCTGTGACTGAGAGTCACCATGCAGCAGGCGATGTGTCGGTAACGTTGTCTCAACTTGTTTATAAAGTCTTTAGTTTGTTTACTGGGATGCTCATTCATCCTTTATTTAACTGCTACCATTGTCAGAGTTCCAATAACATCAATACTAGCTCAAATGTGTTGTAATCTCATCGAATTGAACACAGGCTGAATTATCAGTGAGGCACAAAGATTGTCTACATTATTTTTTAGTATAGTAGTAGTGTATAATGATACAACAGAAGTGTAATAGTTACCATAGAAACACAATTGCAGGCAAGCGTTGTGCTGTACTGGGGTCTAACCCTTATAAAATGTCATTTTATTTTGTGACTATCAAATGTAATGTGTGTTACTTGCTGTCCTTGTTCCAATGCCATCAATAGATCAACCAGGCCAAGCCAGAATGTGGAAGGCAGTCACTCGTAGAGCTGCTCATCAGACCAGTACAGAGACTTCCTAGTGTGGCTCTGCTTCTAAATGGTAACTCTTATGTCAACCTTCTTACTTAAACTATTTCAACCCTTTTTGAAATGACCTCTTCTGCCACCTCCAGGTAATATTTTTTCTTTGCCATGTTTGTATTTGCAGACATAAAGAAGCACACGTCAGATGACAACCCAGATAAACGGACACTGGATAAAGCGATTGAGTCGCTGAAAGAAGTAATGACGTAAGTTTGTCCTTAATGTCGTTTGTAACTGTCAACCATTATGTGATAATTTCACCAATTTATAGCCACAAGCACAGATATAACTGAATAAGGTTATTTGGGAATTATCGTACAGATAATTATCAGGATGATATTAGGAATTATGACATCATACCGATAAAATTGATAACATTTAAGTATAGCTCTCATAAATGAACAAATAAAAAAAAATGCTCTAAAGAGGTGAGATTTCTCGTATTGTGTTTTAGGTGGCTTAGGGTGAGCAAATCAAACACTTTTTTTCCTGCTCGTGCTGTAAATGGCCTATCAAGCACCTCACCTCAACCCCCGACTCCCGAGCTCACTGTAAACAAACATCAATGAACGAAAATTAGAATAAGCACCTCTGTCGGAAAATTACACGCTAAAATCTGCCTCTGTTGTTTACACGAAGGCCTGTAACTTTGTGTAAATAAAGGGTGAATACTCTCAGGGCACAATCCCTACAAGCTCTAGGCTTTGCTTCAAAGTGCATTGACTTATTGGCAAACATTGTCTGTTTGAGTTTATTAAGCCAAGTTATCTTACCGTAATTCCTGGGTTATAGCTCGCACCTAGAAATAAGCTGCACCCATCTACTTATTGTGCGTATTTTATTTTGTACATATTTAGGCGATTGCATAACACGCTAAATGACTGACTAAATGATTGTGTGAGTGCGTTGGATTTAATGTGACATATTCCATTGGTCTGATAAGACGGGGAAAATTTCTTGGCAGCATGTGAAGCCTGTGAACATGAAAAAATAAGGGCTCAGTTATAGGGCAATAATAGCAAGAAACTGTGATGCTTTTTTCTTTGACGTTGTTTAAATTGTTTACCATTTGAACTGACTGTTGTGTGAGTATGCATGAGTAGAGATGGGAATCTTTGGGCACCTCACGACTCGATATCGATTACTAGATCCACTCGACATCCATTGCACCGGTTGCCCGGTCCCCTCCAGGGTTTGTCATTGTATCCCATTGGGTTGAGTTTTTTTCTTGCCCTGATGTGGGATCTGAGCCGAGGATGTGGTTGTGGCTTGTGCAGCCCTTTGAGACACTTGTGATTAAGGACTGTATAAATAAACTTTGATTGATTGATTGATTCAGGAGCTACGATTCGATTAAAAATCGATTATTGATGCATTTTTAATTTATGTATATTATTGCAGTTTTACATTACTTTTCGTTTCACTAAATAAGCATTTATCACTTGCACCTTTCAAAAACAGTGCATTTGTAATAAGAAACAGTTAAAATAATTCCAATTACATTTATTAAATTAATGGAAATGTGTGCAAAACTGGAACATAAGTGCCCTAAAATAAAGGAGCTGGTCGAATATCTCGGTGAGGTGGCTCGCTGCAGTCAGCCAAATCTTAGAACCGTCTGCATTTCTTTAATTACAATAAATAAATCGATTATCGATTATTTACCTTTAATAATCGATTTTATATAATCGTCCTTGTCCGAATTGCGATGCATCTAAAAATCGATTATTTCCCCCACCTCTTTACATGAGTATGTTGTATTAAGAACACCATTTCGGTTTTGAAGACATCTTTTAAACAGGACCACTGTCCTGTCATGTAAAAATGTTTTTTTGTTTCCACTGTACTGATATCTCTACACCCTGCAGTCACATCAATGAAGACAAGAGGAAGACTGATGGTCAGAAGCAGATCTTCGATGTGGTTTATGAAGTTGACGGTTGTCCCGTAAGTTTGAGCAGGACTTTCCTGTTTTTTTTGTCTCTACTTAGCAAAATTCTGTACCTGCTTGACCTGGATGATATATTTAAAAAAATTAAAATAAAAATAAAATCTCAGATTTTTTCACAAAAAATTGGATTAACCATTTTTTTCATTTTTTTTTTTTTTAAACCCCACCCTACTTTTTAGAAACCAATGAATACAAATGACAGAGATAATTCAAAACAAGTTTTTCTTTTATTTGATCAAAAGCTAGTAGTTTCAACTAACACTGCATCTTACTCTTAGCAAAATTTGAGTGTGAATAACATTTCTTTAAACCAGATATAAATTGTACTTTTTATGGAATAATTTTCAAAAAACTAAATTGACAGCTTCATCTGGCACGCAATAGTTCTGTTTTGAACAAATTACTTCTGATAACAAAAATATAGTATTGTACATTGCATTCAAATAAGTAATCTCTAACATTGAGATGAATAAAGAGCAAACTTAAAACTTCAGTCTTGAATAAAATTATTCTGTAAATAAGATTATAGTATTTTACATTATATGCAAATAAGTAATCCAGCAAAAATATTGGGAGGACTATTAGTACAGCGGATAAGCTTTCAAATTCTAACACACTGTGCACTTTTTGATAAAAGCATGACACTTCTAGCATAGTTAGTATATACCATAATGATTATTTTCAGATGTGGAGGGAAGTCAGATTTGACCTCTGAGGACCATGAGAGGTCAAATTCAAGATAGCCGCCAGTCCACCAGGTCTAATGTTTAAATGTGCTTACATTTAGGAGCCTATTAGTGAAGAAAAACATGTAATGTGTCATTTTCTACTAAATTGGGGATGCCCATTCATTTGGTGATACTTTTGAGACCACCAGAATTTCAGAAAATGCCCTTAGGTCAAAGTCAAGGTAAACATTTACAAAAAATAAGCAGTTCACATTTGGAGATGGACACCTAATAGTGTCACTGTGGCAAATTGTGTTATTTAGTGTTTGTGTTGTGTGTGGGATGTGGTGACATTATGTATTGTATAGAGATATTCTCGTTTTTGCTTCTTTAACGGAGTCATTGCATGACAACCTCTTTGAAAATGTCTCTGTGTGAGTCTGAAAATACAGAAAGTAAAGAAAATATATTACAAACATAGGCTATATTAGAGGAATAAGCAATACAATTTCTAAATATGCTTAATATGCATATGAATGTAAGGTTGTATTGGCTATAAGCATTATTACAACTACAAACATAACCTGAGTTGCAAACTATGCATAACAAACGAAAATATCCATAATTATATCCATACAAGCATTAAAATCAAACTGCAATGCTCGCCACTGACAAAGCATAGCAACCACTTCTTAGCCACTTTACCGTACTTAAAGTTAACTTAAACTCAGACAAAATCTCTTATAAAGTAAACTTTACATTTCCTCAAGAACGCACACATAAGGACAGGAAACACAGAGAGTCCACTCAACTTCACATGGGCTGCTCAGCGTTGACACTACTTGCCAGTGTGGGTATATCCAGATTTGTTCCACTGTGTGTGTGCCCTTAACTTATTGAACTGCAGTTCTGTTTGCACCAGTATTGGGTGCTGGACAAAGGAAACAACTGGGTGGCAGCCGCTTTGGACCACTCTCCCTGAAGCATCCAAATCTGGCCATGAAATGATCCACTGTCGCTGTGAGAAAGGGTGCAAGTGTGCCAAAGCTGCACTCAAGTGCACTGCACTGTGCTTCTGTTCTGGAGACTGTTAGATTTGATTATTACCATTGTCATCATTGTTAGTAAGCAGGATATATTAAAAAAAAAATGTTTAAACTCCTCCTTCAGCTACCACCTTATTGTGGTGGAGGAGTTTGCGTGTCTCAATGATCCTAGGAGCTATGTTGTCGGGGGCTTTATGCCTTAGGGTTTCCCAAAGCAAACAGGTCCTAGGTGAGGGTCCAGACAAAGAGTGGCTCAAGAAGACCCCTATGATGAATACAACCATTGTTTGCTGTATTGCTGTATAATCAAGAGTTCTGGCAATAAAAGATACCAAAAGTATCACCAAATGAATGGGTATTTAGATAGATAGATAGGTATCTAATAGAAGTACTTTTTATTCTATTTTATTCTATCTGATAACTACCGTAATTGGAAATAACACAGTTTAAAATGTTTCTACACTGTTTGGTTCCAAAATTATACATGTTTGAAAATTAGACCAAATGGGCTGGCGGCCAACTTGAATTTGACCTCTCACGGTCATCAGAGGTCAAATTTTCCTTCCCTCCACATCTGAAACTAAACATTAAGTTATAAAACTAGCTATGCTAGAAGTTTTGTGCTGTATCAAAAAGTGCACAATACGTTTGGTTATCCGCTGTAGTTTCAGTCAGTGGATAAACACAAGCTTTTTCATTCACACATTTTCAAACATCAGTGCGACTGCCTTAGTGATTGTTCTCCACTGTGCTTCTTTCTCATCATACATGGTACCTTGTGTAAATGATTCCACCTCAGTAAGCTGCTTTTTAGCCAGAGTTTGTTTGTTGCGGTCTTGTTCGACTCGTAAAGAGTTGGCTTATGGATGCTTCGGTTTCGGATGCAGTAATAAGTTTGTTGTGCTGCTGCCTTTTTTAAACAAACTTTGCAGCATGCAGACATTTGTTTAACGCCTGTAAAACTGAACCACTGACAATACTTTTCTTTCATTTACACACGTCTCATAAGCATTAGTAATCTTTTGTTAAGTGTGTGAATCTCCCTAAGGAAATAAGGGGTAGGGCGGAAGCTACTGGGGGGGGGGAAAGTATGCTGGAGCAAGAGGAGAAAAAAATGGTTTTATTTTTTTTTAGTTTATCAATAAAATCGATATATCGCCCAGGCCTTGTTTCTACACCTATTAGGCGTGTGACAGTACGGATACATAATATTCGGTTTGATACAGAGGCACTGTTTTGTCATCAGCTTTAGTGTGGAATGTCCAGTTTTCTAATGTCATGTCCTCCTCACTGCAGGCCAATTTGCTGTCATCTCACCGCAGTCTGGTTTACAGAGTAGAAACAGTCACTTTGGGAGACCAACCATGTGACCGTGGTGAACATGTCACACTCTTCCTCTTCACTGACTGCCTTGAGGTGAGTCCAGTACTTTTGACATTTATCTAAACCAGCCTTCCCGGCCACTTTTCCAAATGGTTTTATTTAGAGATGTCCGATAATATCGGACTGCTGATATTATCGGCCGATGAATACTTTAAAATGTAATATCGGAAATTATCGGTATCTTATTCAAAAAGTTAAATTTATGACTTTTTAAAACGCCGCTGTACGGAGTGGTACACGGATGTAGGGAGAAGTACAGAGCGCCAATAAACCTTAAAGGCACTGCCTTTTGCGTGCCGGCCCAATCACATAATATCTACGGCTTTTCACACACAAGTGAATGCAAAGCAAAATTGGTCAACAGCCATACAGGTCACACTGAGGGTGGCCGTATAAACAACTTTAACACTGTTACAAATATGCGCCACACTGTGAACCCACACCAAACAAGAAAGACAAACACATTTCGGGAGAACATCCGCACCGTAAAACAACATAAACACAACAGAACAAATACCCAGAACCCCTTGCAGCACTAACTCTTCCGGGACGCTACAATATACACCCCCCGCTACCCCCTAACCCCCCAACTCAAACCCACCCCCAACCCCACCCACCTCAACCTCCTCATGCTCTCTCAGGGAGAGCATGTCCCAAATTCCAAGCTGCTGTTTTGAGGCATGTTAAAAAAAATAATGCACTTTGTGACTTCAATAATAAATATGGCAGTGCCATGTTGGCATTTTTTTTCCATAACTTGAGTTGATTTATTTTGGAAAACCTTGTTACATTGTTTAATGCATCCAGCACGGCATCACAACAAAATTGGGAAGTTGGTAGATTGGCCGTGCCAGCAATCGGAGGGTTGCTGGTTACTGGGGTTCAATCCCCACCTTCTACCATCCTCGTCACGTCCGTTGTGTCCTTGGGCAAGACACTTCACCCCTTGCTTCTGATGGCTGCTGGTTAGCGCCTTGCATGGCAGCTCCCGCCATCAGTGTGTGAATGTGTGTGTGAATGGGTGAATGTGGAAATACTGTCAAAGCGCTTTGAGTACCTTGAAGGTAGAAAAGCGCTATACAAGTATAACCCATTTATCATTTATTTATTAATTCCGCGATTGTATATATATCGGTATCGATTGATATCGGAATCGGTAATTAAGAGTTGGACAATATCGGAATATCTGCCATTATCGGACATCTCTAGTTTTATTCAAGAGACAAAGCAGTCGCCGGCAACAGGATTTGCACGGATCTTGAACAGTTTGCAAAATCAGAATAATGCAACGACTTTTTAAAATAGAGCTTCCAGTTACACATTCATGTTGTTACGGTGATCCAAGAAAGTGTGTCAAAGCCGCTCTCATAAGACAAGGATTTTATATAAACACCGCTTCCTTCAAGGAAACCATTTGTATGGGTTACTTTCCTGTAATCTACAGTCAGTTTTAAGTAGATGTTCTTAATACATTCATATTTAAATTTTGTGGATTTTGGAGAGACATTAAACACTCCTTAACCAGAATCCATTTTCGTCACAGTTTTAATTATTTTATCCATCCATCCATCTATTTTCCGGGTCGCGGGGGCAGCTGTTAAAGCAGAGATGCCCAGACTTCCCTGTCCCCGGCCACCTCCTCTAGTTCCACAGGGGGGACACCGAGGCGTTCCCAGGCCAGCTGTGAGACATAGTGCCTCCAACGTGTCCTCGGTCTGCCCCGAGGTCTCCTCCCGGCTGGACATTCCCGAAACACCTCACCAGGGAGACGTCCAGGAGGCATCAGTAGTAAATGCCCGAGACATCTCAGCTGTCTCCTCTCGACGTGAAGGTGCAGCGGCTCTACTTTGAGTCTCTCTCGCTTGTATTTGCAATCTTGTCCTTTTGGTCATTACCCAAAGCTTGTGACCATAGGTGAGAGTAAGAACGTAGAATGACCGGTAAATCGAGAGCTTCGCCTTCTGGCTAAGCTCCTTCTTTACCACAACAGACAATTGACTGCATCACTGCAGCCACGACGGACCAACAACATCCAGAGCCTTGTAATTGATATAAATCCTTGCTAATCTATAAGATTGTAAATGGTAACGACTTTTCCCTCATTTAGAGTGGACTATACCCTGTTGTTATAGCAACCATAACAAAGCATTGATTTCAGTGACCAAATGTGAATAATTGTTTTTTCCCCCTATGCAGATTGCTAGGAAGCGACACAAAGTCATCAATACTTTTAAGAGTCCACTGGGACAAACAAGACCTCCACCTCCCCTAAAGCACATCACTTTGATGCCGCTTTCACAAATCCGAAGAGTTCTGGACCTGCAGGACACAGAGGGTAAGATGACCTCATGCGAACACTGCAGTATACACAAGGAAACAAAGAAAGATGGTTCCAGAGTAGGGATTGAACTAACTCATGAATATTGTAACCAATATTATCACAGGTATCATTATTGTCATATGATTGAGCTTAAAAAGTGCAAATGAAATTAAAAAAAATGTTTTATATTGTACAAAGGTTAATTAATGTCAGCAATTCAACATAAAATGTGAAACTAAAAGATATAAACTCATTACATGCAAAGTGAGATGTTAAAAGGGAACTACACTTTTTTATTTTATTTTGCTCATTGTTCACAATCATTATGACAGACATGATGATCATACTTGCCAACCCTCCCGAATTTTCCGGGAGACTCCCAAATTTCAATGACTCCAGTGCAACCATTCTCCCGATTTCCAGCCGGACATAAGGCACGCCCCCTCCAGGTCCGTGCGGACCTGAGTGAGGACAGCCTGTCGTCACGTCCGCTCTTTACTTCGTACTTCAGAACCGACTCCCACACTCGCCGTCAGAGTGCGCAATACAACGTAAACCGTTGGCCAACCAAAAAGTAACTTTTTGGTTGGCCAACGGTTTAAAAAGTAACCACAGAACACTATAGTGTTTTGTGGTTACTTTTTGGTTAGCCAACGGTTTACGTTGTATTGCACCCTGACGGCAAGTGTGGGAATCGGTTCTGAAGTATGAAGTAAAGAGACGTAACTTCATCACCTTGCCTGGTTATTGACTCCAACCCAGAATATTACACTGCACATACCTATGCTCCTTCAAAGGCTGTGCTGGCTGCAAAGCATTGCACTTTCAAATACAACAATGAGTAGAGAGAGGAGTGTTATGTGTGTATATGTGTAAATAAATGAACACTGAAATTCAAGTATTTCTCTTATTTATATGTATGTATGTATATACATATATATATATATATATATATATATATATATATATATATATATATAATAAAATACATATTTATTGAATTCTATTTATATTTATATACAGCTAGAATTCAATGAAAGTCAAGTATTTATATATATATATATATATATATATATATATATATATATAAATACTTGAATTTAAGTGAATTCTAGCTATAAATATACTCCCCAAATATCCCGAATTTGGAGGTCTCAAGGTTGGCAAGTATGATGATGATGGATGGATTTTTTCTTTTAATGCATTCTAAATATTAAATACATTTGATCAAAAGTCCGCTTACAATGGAGCCTATAGGAGCCGTTAAATTCTGCCTATAGAGCCCCTAAAAAAAACATCTAAACACTTCTGTTAGGGTGTTATATACATGATGTAAGTATATATGTAATGTAGTAACTGGCACATTTAAAGTAATTAATATTTACGTATTTTGATGATTTTAAGCATACGCGGCGCATTAATTTAAAAAACACGTCACAAGGTTTGTTTTTTCTTCTTCATCACTGATTATTAGTCACTGCAGACTTTATGACAGCCAACAAAGATAATGAAACAGCACTTACTGTATAAGGTCTGCTGGCATTAGGATTCCGACTGCTAGGATGTTTATATATTCCCATGTAAATAAAGAATGTTTCATAATCATCGCGAAGAAACCGGGTGGGGGAACGAGCACTTTTCGTGTCATCCGTGCCATTCCAGGTCCTAAATGGCTGTCAATGTGTCCCAACTTGTCGGATTGTATTGTCAGCAATCTACTTTTCAGGTGAGAGGCATGATTTATGATATAGAATACATTTACAGGAAGCAAGGAAGCAGCAGACCACTCGATGATGTAAACGTAGGCACTCAAGCTGGTGATCACGGCGCCGCTATTAGTAGTTTGTCTGCATTAGCGCTTATACCGGTAATAACAATATCACTAATACTTGTTTAATATTCAAGTTACGATGTGTAAAGGGAGTATTGTTGGCGCTTTTTGAATGGTTATTTATCAGATTTTATGGGCGGAATAATGGAGCTCCCATTGGCTCCACTGTAAGCAAACTTTTATTTGCGTTTATTTAATATTTAGAATGCATTAAAAAAAATCCATCCATCGTCTTGTCTTTCATAATAATTGTGAACAATAAGCAAAATTCTAAAAAAGAGTGCGGTACCCGTTTAAGCCTTTTCTTTTGTGTTACAATTTTAATAATAATAATAATAATAACTGGGATTTATATAGCGCTTTTCTAAGTACCCAAAGTCGCTTTACATGTAGAACCCATCATTCGTTCACACCTGGTGGTGGTAAGCTACTTTCATAGCCACAGCTGCCCTGGGGTAGACTGACGGAAGCGTGGCTGCAATTTGCGCCAGCGGCCCCTCCGACCACCACCTATCATTCATCATTCAATTCACCGGTGTGAGTGGCACCGGGGGCAAAGGGTGAAGTGTCCCACCCAAAGACACAACGGCAGCGATTTTTGGATGGTAAGAGGCGGGGAGCGAACCTGCAACCCTCAGGTTTCTGGCACGGTTGCTCTACCCACTACGCCATGCCGCCCCATTTTGATGATCATGGCTTACGGTTTTTGAAAAACCCACATTTTCTTAGTTTCAATTCAAGGGTTTCATAAGCTGAAGCAATAATCAAAATTATATCAAAAGAAGGTTTGAAATATCTTGAGTTGCATGTTATGTTATATTTGTTTCACCTTGTAAATCCAATTGCTGGAATAAATGAACTTACAATGTATTTATTTTAGCACTGTGTAATTGTATGTACGATTAGTTTTCCTCGGTTTTTGAGTCCCTTTTTTGCAGTATATGTAATTAGCATTTATTTTTCTAATCTTCCTGACTCAAGACTTGATAATAATCTTTGTGATTAACCCATGGATTCATATCCTTGTACAAGGTTTATCCTGTTAAACTGTTAGTAGGTTAGATATAATTATTGAATATAATTGAAATCAAAAGTAAGACTAGTAATTCAGTATTAATATGATTAGACCCAGGGCCTGTTCTGTAATGGAAAATTTGGGCCCCCAGATAAAAATGTTTATAACTAAAATAAACGCACAAAATTATTTCTTTGCAAAATAAACATTAAATATTATTCTGACTTTTTAAGAGCTATATTATTTGTATTTGATGATCTAAATATGTTTGTCTATGTCTGTTTTAATTTGTAACAGTTTCAATATGTTTTTAATGGTGAAGGCAAAACGAGTGTTGCATGTCCGGTTTATGTTATGGCGTCGGGGTTCATGTCCTGTTGTAGATACTGCTGTCATATTCCTCCAAGTAGAGAATCGATCACTCTGTTCTAAGAGCACAGCTTGTAGGTTCAATGTGCACAATTTAATAGCTTAGAAATTCATTCAGCAATGTGTTTGTATAATGTCAGTTTAGATTGGGGTATGATGTTTCTTAATGGGGAAAGAGCATTTAAAGTACCAGTAGAATGAAAAATCAAGTTGACTTTATACGCTTCATTGTGTTTCATTGTATCCATTAAACCGTATCCATATTCTGTCTGATCTGGATAAAGCTCTTGTTCAACAAAAGCAAGTTGTGACATTTGGCCTGAGTACCATCTCCAAACTGAATGCCTGGTACCAAAGACTGATTGCGAAGTAGACGTTCCTCCAAGGCGACGCCTTGGAATGATTGGTAGCCTACCCTTTCAGCACATTAGGAACTATAGGTTGTCGTCCACAGATTTGCAGTCAGAAGTTGCAAGACTATTTGGAACACAACTTTCTGCTGACACAATCCAGAAGTGTGTGCATGCAGTCAATCTCCAGGCTTATAGAGCTGCCATGACTGCCCTTCTCAATCTCTTCCCCATCCGGCCTGTTTGCAGTTGTTTCATACTACAAAATGCCCGAGCAGCTTCTTAGCCTTAAAACCAATGCTTAATTTTAGATTTTAAGAGTTTAAGATATTTGATTACTCTATATATATATGTATATATATATATATATATATATATATATATATATATATATATATATATATATATATATATATCTATGTGTATATTATATTATATATGATTACTACTTACAATTGTGTTCTGTCTGTCTTCCTTCAGAATGTGTGAACGCATTTGCTTTAGTTGTTCGCCCGCCGACTGAACAGGAGAACATGTTGTTCAGCTTCCAGTTGGTTGGAGAGGACACTGTGAAAAGTGCCTGGCTTCTAACACTTTGCCGCCATGTCGCCAACACCATCTGCCGGGCTGATGCGGTAACGTACAAAAATACAAAAGAAATGTGAAAACTGTCTTACAAAGTACCTAGTCTTATATTATATCTAAACTACAGTACCGGTACATATAACTAAACAAAAGCAAAAACTACTCATTTAAATCCTTTGGTTTTTGCCCTCCAAGTCCTCTTATGTCAAGGGACGTATTTATTAAGTTAATAAATATGAACAAAAACAACAACAAAAATATTTCGAGAAAATGAAAATGTAGATCTAATCACTTTAGTATCGATCGTATACAGATACTATCCTTGGTATCAACACTACCAATTTATGGATCGATCCGCCCTTCTTTTACGTGTACTGACTGCAACAATGCTTATACACCAACAGTTGTTGTTATATTATCCTCTCTCTGGACTCTTATTAATCTACTTGTTAATTTTCTGTTAAGAATCGCTTACTTTCTGCTTCAACATGCTTCTATCTACACTTCTTAAACTTTACTTTGCACTTATGTGTTTAGCTGTTAGCATGCATACTCCTGGCTAGCCTCATCCTCCAGCTATATATTTCTTAATGATACTTACGATACTAAGAAATGTAGATTATGTGCCCCAATGGAAGTGACGATTATTAGCTTTGGGGAGCGGCTCCACACTGTGTATAAAGACATACAGTTAGCGGCGAGCTGCCTGTCACCTGGAGGATCAAAAAATAAATAGTGTCAGACATAGGTGATTGGCGGTTTTTTTTATAGGGCTTTGAAATGCATTACCGTATTTTTCGGACTATAAGTCTCAGTTTTTTTCATAGTTTGGCCGGGGGTGCGACTTATACTCAGGAGCAACTTACTGTATGTGTGAAATTATTAACACATTACCGTAAAATATCAAATAATATTATTTAGCTCATTCACGTAAGAGACTAGACTTATAAGATTTCATGGGATTTAGCGATTAGGAGTGACAGATTGTTTGGTAAACGTATAGCATGTTCTATATGTTATAGTTATTTGAATGACTCTTACCATAATATGTTACGTTAACATACCAGGCACGTTCTCAGTTGGTTATTTATGCCTCATATAACGTACACTTATTCAGCCTGTTGTTCACTATTCTTTATTTATTTTAAATTGCCTTTCAAATGTCTGTTCTTGGTGTTGGCTTTTATCAAATAAATTTCCCCCAAAAATGCGACTTATACTTCAGTGCGACTTATATATGTTTTCTTTTTTTCTTCTTTTGTTATGCATTTTCGGCCGGTGCGGCTTATACTCCGGAACGACTTATACTCCGAAAAATACGGTAATCGGCAATGGCGATTACGTACTTTTTCACAAATCTTGGCTGACACTAATCGGTGGCACATCAATTATAAGAATAATAATAATACACTTCATCACCTGCAACCTTTCTTTAAATATTCATACGTTCTTAGCAACGCTACATGGGTTGTTTTTTGCCTGTTTGAAAAATAAAACATTTTAAATGTCAACCAAAATCGTCTGGGTTTTTTGCGTATGCAAAGATTTGTTGAAAAATCGGAGATAATACTGCTGTTATAGAAAAATAACAGTAATTATTACAAATGATGAAAAAAAATATATTTTAGTTTTTCTACAAGAACCTGAGACCGAGGACATTAAGTGAATGGCTGTATGGCACTGATGCAATAATATTGTTTGTTGACAATCAAATATTTATAAATAAATACGCTGTTTAGTTAATGACTATAGCAACTTTAACGCAAGTGATTGACTTATCTGACTATGTAAATATTGATCTCATCGAAGACATAAGATCATGGGTAGCATTTTATTTGACTGTATAGTTCTCTGGATTCAAGTGAATTCCTAATGAGTTACTTACACTGGGTCAGTGTTGCATCATGAATACAAATGAAATGATGCATGTTCCAACCTACAGTGCAGTACGGAGGGGGTAGGGGAAAGTCCAAAGAGATTGCATTGTATTGCATGAGTATAGAAAAGCAGGGGAGGTGTAATCTTTTTTTACCATTTACTGCAGCAGTTTTAGCAAAGCATCTTTTATTTTTAACTTATAAATTAACAACTGGAAGTAATAATTAATTCCAAGATGCAATCTATTTTTTCTCTCAACAGGGTGACTTGATTAAAAACACAGACCCAGATTCATTACAGGTCAATACCAAAGATATGGACAGCACCCTGAGCAAAGCCTCAAGAGCCATCAAGAAAACCTCCAAAAAGGTAAAAGCAAAGTCATTATTGATTTCAAATAAGAGGCAATGCATTGTGTGCTGTGGCACAATAGCCACTCAATTTCTCTGCAAAAAAAATACCAGACCATCTTCTGAAGTACTTAACTCAGACAATTGATTTCAATCTTAGTGATGACAGACACTTTGGATAGCTAATGAAATTTAAAACATTGATATCTAATGCGCCTATAAAGCCCTCTAAAAACATCCAAAACCACTAACAATACTCCATTTACATGCCAAGACTTACATTTTAACAAAGTATTAGCAACATTGGCTATAGAAGAGCTAACACCGAGGAACAACGTTTAGTAACATGGCGCCTTGATTACAGAGAGGCAACGTAGCTTATGCAGCTATTGACGTACTGCTACGCTGCGCTGCTGCGTCACTTCTATGTTGGTAAAAGTGTGTGTTAGATTATAAATTATGCCTCTCACTTGTGGCCATAAGCCGAGAGATTGGTCAACTTTGTCTTTCAACTTAGACCTGAAGATATTGCGAAGAGAACACGGCAAGATGCTTGTTTGCTACCAACATTTTTTTACTTGAGGAGTGAGGATGTTGTGATGGATGATTTGTTTTATTTTGTTCGTAGTTTGTATTTCTTCTTTCGCATTTAGTAATACTGCTACATGATGTTTAGTGTTTTACTATAGCATGATCATCTTGTAAAACTTGTACTTTATCCTCCGTGTATATTCAGGCTTAAAAATATAGGTTCTGGATCACCAATTGTCCCAAAGTATTCTTCGTTGGCTCTCATGAAGTCTGCCATGATTGGTATTTTTTGTTGTTGTTGAAGGAGATAGCGAACGTTGTGAGGCGCTCGGTGAAATTAATGCACCGCCCCAATATTTCGGTAATGCACGTACAGTCATGGCCAAAAATATTGGCACCCCTGCATTTCTGTCAGATAATGCACCACTTCTCCCAGAAAATTGCTGAAATTACAAATGCTTTGGTATTCACATATTTATTTATTTTGTTTGCATTGGGAGAAGGAAAAAAAAAGCCACAGAGCTCCAAAAATTGACTGGACAAAATTATTGGCACCTTTTCAAAATTGTAAGAAATAGTTGTATTCTAAGCATGTGATGCTCCTTTAATTTATAATTAAACTCTGTAACCTGTAACCTGTAGCAAAGTAACAGGTGCTGGCAATATAGAAATCACACTTGCAGTTAATGGAGAGAAGTTGACTCAACCTTTGTGTTGTGTGTACCACACTGAGCGTGGAGAAAAGAAAGAAGAGCAAATAATAATAATAATAATTTATAGATGTTATTTGTTAAAAGCACTTTACATTGAGTAAACAACCTCAAAGTGCTACAGTGTATTAAAATAAAAAGATAATAAAAAATAAATAAAAACTAGAACAGCCAAATAGCTAAAACTAAGTATGCATATATTTAAAAAAAAAAAAAAAAGAGGCTTTTTTAAAAAGAAGGGTTTTTAAGCCTTTTTTAAAAGCATCCGCAGTCTGTGGTGCCCTCAGGTGGTCAGGGAGAGCGTTCCACAGACTGGGAGCGGCGGAGCAGAAAGCCCGGTCTCCCATTGTTCGTAGCTTTGTCCTCGGAGGTTGGAGGAGGTTAGCCTGTCAGGAGCAGAGGTGTCGTGTGGAGGATTTGGGGATGAGTAGTTCTTTGAGTAGAGGGGGGCATTTCCATGGAAGCACTGGTGGGTTAATAGGGAGACTTTGAATTCAATCCTGAGTGGAACAGGAAGCCAGTGAAGGGATTTGAGAGTTGGTGTGATATGATCATATTTCCACACTCTCATCAGGATCCTAGCAGCACTATTCTGTACGTATTGTAGCTTCTGGATGTCTTTGCTGGGGATCCCGACAAGAAGTGCGTTGAAATAACTCTCAGAAGATTTATCAACTGATTGCAATAATGTAAATTTGTTTTAACTATTAAATGAACCAAAAATATGACTTATTTAATTTTTTGTGAAAATATTGGACACAGTGTGTTAAGTTTATGAGATGCGATGCAAGTGTAAGCCACTGTGACACTATTGTTCTTTTTTTTCTTTTTTTATAAATGTCTAATGATAATGTCAATGAGGGATTTTTAACCACTGCTATGTTGAAATTGTAACTAATATTGATACTGTTGTTGATAATATTCATTTTTGTTTCACTACTTTTGGTTTGTTCTGTGTCGTGTTTGTGTCTCCTCTCAAATGCTCTGTTTATTGCGGTTCTGAGTGTTGCTGGGTTTGGTTTTGGAATTGGATTGCATTGTTATGGTATTGCTGTGTATTGTTTTGTTGGATTGATTAATTAAAAAAATAAATAAATAAATTTAAAAATTTTTTAAAAAATAAATAAATAAAAATCGATTTTTTTTAAAATGAGAATCGATTCTGAATCGCACAACGTGAGAATCGCGATTCAAATTCGAATCGATTTTTTTCCCACACCAATAATATATACTGTGTATATATATATATATATATATATATATATATATATATATATACTGTACATACATATACACGTGTGTGCGTGCGTGCGTTAATGGGGCAAAACAAATCTGTCTTTTCAGTGTATTCAAACTGCTATTCCACAGTGTCAGTACCAATTAGACACATTCTGACTGTTGGGATAAAAAAAATCAGCTTATTCGCTTCAATAGAGCCCAAAGCCATGCATCTACTTCAAATGGTCCGACTGCTTTGTATTTACTTTGGGTATGACTTTTTAGCTGATTGCTTAAACCAAAATATCCTAGAAACATAAGTCCACAGACCTCACAGAATCGACACTTATCTGTTACTTGGTTGAACTGCCTGTCATTGTGTGTTTGTGTTTTTCCTATCATGGCATTAACCACACGGACAAAGAGTTGTATTGATCCCTATTACCCACAACACTTTTTCTATTTACTCAGAAGGAAGATTGTTTTTTGATCCATTCAACATGGCCACTCCAGTAACGCAATAAATTGGCATTGAATGGAAACACTTGATAAATGACCTGAGTCTTGGTGATAGTTGGAAAATAAACTTGATTGAAGCACACAACAGAAAATCCTCCAAGATTGCTCTTCACTACCTAAGAATTACAAGTCATTTGGAGTCTCTCGACAAAAAATTAAATCACCCTGCACAAAGTGGGCTTATTAAAAACAGACTTTTCAACTCAATTAGCACTGGACAGTCAAAGCATTATTGTCATGAGATACCGAAAAACATTAAGCAACAGCAATACAGCCAAAGTAAAAAAACAAACAAACCATTAAATAAATTCAGGTTCATACGTCAGAACACAAAATAATAGTTTTTCATGATAGTGTGATAGGTTTTCGTTACGTTTTACTTTTGTCACTGTGCATGTATGTAAAAATCTGCACTGCAACCACATAATTTACCCCATTGTGGGCTGGATATGAAGTATTTTTTATCCTATACCTTTCCTCTGTGTACCTGCCGTCTTAGAATTGTCCGTATTACTTCCTAAATAATCATGGGTTATGGGTTATACTTGTATAGCGCTTTTCTCCCTTCAAGGTACTCAAAGCGCTTGATGGCGCCAGCTGCCAGGCAAGGCCCTAACCACAACCCATCATTAGCAAGGGTGAAGTGTCTTGCTCAAGGACACAACAGACGTGACTAGTATGGTGGAAGGTGGGGATCGAACCAGGAACCCTCAGGTTGCTAGCACGGCTTTCTGTAATATGTTCTTTGAGAAGATAAGACGTGAGATACTGCATAGTGTACTAATTTGATGAAGGAAGTTGTCATAGGTACAGGGCTCGAATGTAACCACGGCAACCGCAGCAAGAGCTGCGACCGCCCTTGTCACTTGCCGTAATGCCCTAAAAAATTGACCAGCATCGACGGCAAGAACAAGCCGTGACCACCTTTTGACTTTTTACTTGTTAATGGACTAAGGATGTAACGGTGAACGGTATAATGATAAACCGCGGTAAAATTCCAGACGGTTAGTAATACCATTTATATGTTTAATTTTTGGAAAAACTTCATTAATTAATGCATTTTACACAACACTGCTTACTTCCTGAAAAAAAGAGCGCCGCTGCGACTACGCCTGCACATGCGCACTATTGCCGTTAAGCTTGAGAAAACATGGCAGCCACTACTCGGACTTTGCTTTAAAAATGTTCCCTCCGAGTATACGGAGCCGATCGCTTCGTTTCAATCGCTTCTACTTCCGCGGAGTCTCGTTGTGTGTTTAAAGGGGAACATTATCACAATTTCAGAAGGGTTAAAACCATTAAAAATCAGTTCCCAGTGGCTTATTTTATTTTTCGAAGTTTTTTTCAAAATTTTACCCATCACGCAATATCCCTAAAAAAAAAGCTTCAAAGTGCCTGATTTTAACCATCGTTATATACACTCGTCCATTTTCCTGTGACGTCACATAGTGATGCCAACACAAACAAACATGGCGCATGGAACAGCAAGCTATAGCGACATTAGCTCGGATTCAGACTCGGATTTTAGCGGCTTAAGCGATTCAACAGATTACGCATGTATTGAAACGGATGGTTGTAGTGTGGAGGCAGGTAGCGAAAACGAAATTGAAGAAGAAACTGAAGCTATTGAGCCATATCGGTTTGAACCGTATGCAAGCGAAAACGACACGACAGCCAGTGACACGGGAGAAAGCGAGGACGAATTTGGCGATCGCCTTCTAACCAACGATTGGTATGTGTTTGTTTGGCATTAAAGGAAACTAACAACTATGAACTAGGTTTACAGCATATGAAATACATTTGGCAACAACATGCACTTTGAGAGTGCAGACAGCCCAATTTTCATCAATTAATATATTCTGTAGACATACCCTCATCCGCTCTCTTTTCCTGAAAGCTGATCTGTCCAGTTTTGGAGTTGATGTCAGCAGGCCAGGGAAGCTAGGGTCGATATTCTTCTCTTGATCATCATCGGTGTGAGCCAAGATATCCAGGGGGTTTAGCTCGCTCGTCTGCGGGAACAAACTGCCGCCATTGCTTGCCGTGCTACCGAGGTCCTTTGTCCCTGAATTGCTCACACACTCCGGCAGATTCAATGGGGGTCTGGCGGCAGATTTCTTTGACTTTATTGTTGGAAATGCATCTGCTTTGAGTGTCGCAGGATATCCACACATTCTTGCCATCTCTGTCGTAGCATAGCTTTCGTCGGTAAAGTGTGCGGAACAAACGTCCAATTTCTTGCCACTTTCTCATCTTTGGGCCACTGGTGCAACTTGAATCTGTCCCTGTTTGTGTTGTTACACCCTCCGACAACACACCGACGAGGCATGATGTCTCCAAGGTACGGAAAACAGTCGAAAAAACGGAAAATAACAGAGCTGATTTGACTCGGTGTTTGTAATGTGTTTGAGAAAATGGCGGATTGCTTCCCGATGTGACGTCATCGCTCCGAGAGCGAATAATAGAAAGGCGTTTAATTCGCCAAAATTCACCCATTTAGAGTTCGGAAATCAGTTAAAAAAATATATTGTCTTTTTTTCTGCAACATCAAGGTATATATTGACGCTTACATAGGTCTGGTGATAATGTTCCCCTTTAACAGCGCAATGCTGTTGGAGGAGAAAAATATTTGATGTTGCGGTTTCATTTTAAACGTGCAACTAGCATCCTTCCGTCAGCTGCTGGGACTGAGGGTTACCATGCAGCAGGCTAAGTGTAGGGAACGTTGCCACAACTTGTTTATAAAGTCTTTAGTTTGTTTAATGGGATGGTCACTCGTCCTTTAATTTTATCAGTGTTCAAATAACATCAATACTAGCTCAAATCTTTTGTCATCTCATCGAATTGAATGCTGGCTGAGTTGTCAGGGACGCAGAAAGAGTTCAACTTTTTTACTTGAGCTACATATACCGGTACACATTTTGAATGTGTTTTTTAAATACAACTTGGTTTAAAGGATTTCAGTATAAGTAGTTTTTGAAAATTTTGAGCACATTTGAAATTAACGCATGATAATTTTGAACACAATTACCGTGATAAGAACTTTTTATACCGTGACATCCCTATAATGGACAATTGTAACGTAATTGTTTTTGATAAAAACACGCCGACATTACTTTTTTCTTACATTTTCAACTGTTTAATTCGCATAATTAATGTTAATGGTTATAACTGTGGACCAGCTCTATACTCTCGGCAGGGTCCTTGAGGGTGCATGGGAGTTTACCCAACCAGTCTACATGTGCTTTGTGGACTTGGAGAAGGCATTTAACCGTGTCCCTCGGGAGGTCCTGTGGGGAGTGCTCAGAGAGTATGGGGTATCGGACTGTCTGATTGTGGCTGTCCGCTCCCTGTACGATCAGTGTCAGAGCTTGGTCCGCATTGCCGGCAGTAAGTCGGACACGTTTCCAGTGAGGGTTGGACTCCGCCAAGGCTGCCCTTTGTCACCGATTCTGTTCATAACTTTTATGGACAGAATTTCTAGGTGCAGTCAAGGCGTTGAGGGGATCCGGTTTGGTGGCTGCAGGATTAGGTCTCTGCTTTTTGCAGATGATGTGGTCCTGATGGCTTCATCTGGCCAGGATCTTCAGCTCTCACTGGATCGGTTCGCAGCCGAGTGTGAAGCGACTGGGATGAGAATCAGCACCTCCAAGTCCGAGTCCATGGTTCTCGCCCGGAAAAGGGTGGAGTGCCATCTCCGGGTTGGGGAGGAGACCCTGCCCCAAGTGGAGGAGTTCAAGTACCTAAGAGTCTTGTTCACGAGTGAGGGAAAAGTGGATCGTGAGATCGACAGGCGGATCGGTGCGGCATCTTCAGTAATGCGGACGCTCTATCGATCCGTTGTGGTGAAGAAGGAGCTGAGCCGGAAGGCAAAGCTCTCAATTTACCGGTCGATCTACGTTCCCATCCTTACCTATGGTCATGAGCTTTAGGTTATGACCGAAAGGACAAGATCACGGGTACAGGCGGCCGAAATGAGTTTCCTCCGCCGGGTGGCGGGGCTCTCCCTTAGAGATAGGGTGAGAAGCTCTGCCATCCGGGGGGAGCTCAAAGTAAAGCCGCTGCTCCTCCACATTGAGAGGAGCCAGATGAGGTGGTTCGGGCATCTGGTCAAGACGCCACCCGAACGCCTCCCTCGGGAGGTGTTTAGGGCACGTCCAACCGGTAGGAGGCCACGGGGAAGACCCAGGACACGTTGGGAAGACTATGTCTCCCGGCTGGCCTGGGAACGCCTCGGGATCCCCCGGGAGGAGCTGGACGAAGTGGCTGGGGAGAGGAAAGTCTGGGCTTCCCTGCTTAGGCTGCTGCCCCCGCGACCCGACCTCGGATAAGCGGAAGAAGATGGATGGATGGATGGATGGGTATAAACAACTTGGGCGCAGCCATTTTGGAAGCGTGTGTCAAAGGTTAACCGACAACGAGAACAGCCGAGTTTTTCCAAGATTTTCAGAGAGAAACACTTGTTGCATCAGGGTCTGGAAGGACGTCAGGTGTTCGGTAAATTTAGGTCAGCAGCTCTCAAAATGCAGAGGAACGAATCAAAAAAAGGCTGTTGGGAAAGAAATCAATTACAGGCTGTTGGGAAAAATGTAGCAAGCTACACAACTTCTTTAGGTTGGTTAATTTCATAGTTTAAATGGAGTGCCAAATTTGTTGATCGTTTGCCCTCGAAACTCAGCAGTTCTAGACCTGTCAATGTTGTTTATGTGCCTTATCGTAAATGTTTATTTTGATTTGTGGCTGTCAACGACCACGTGTGTAACACACATGGATTTGTTTACTTTTTTGTAAACGTTGAAAATAAGTTGCTGATGTAAACATTAATGGAATGAAAATTGCTTGGCGTTTTATATATTTGTTTATACACAAGTTTACTACAAGTTAGGTCATATACTATATGATACAGTCTATTTCAATTGATTGACATCTGATTATTTGTATATCATATACGCGTGTGTGTATATATAAGTGTATGTATGAATATGTATATATGTATGCATGCATGCATGCTTTGGAGCCCCTGCCTCGAAATAAAATGTTTGCCTTGGTGCCCTAAAATATGAGCCCCCCCTTTAAGGCAACACTTGCCTTGACCTTAAAAAGTAAAAATTTGAGGCCTGTAGGTAGTTACTTTCCAACAGTACCAAGCGTTAACTTTAAAAAGATGACGTAAATGTTGTTTCTGTGTTGTTGTAGGTGACGCGGGCATTTTCTTTCACAAAGACTCCAAAGCGTGCGATCCAGAGGGCGTTCATGTCCAGCACTACCCCGGATGAGAAAAACCCGCGTCTGACTTCTGAAAATCGCAGCAGTTCTACTCTGACTGTAAGTCATTCTGGTGAACTTAATCCTGTGTATGTGTCGTTTTTGACAACATTGTGTCCCTAAAGTTTGGACACATCAGCAAAAATGTCAATATTATTTAAAAAAAAAAAAAATACACTAGGTAGTTTAAAAAAAAAAAATTGTTGCAAATAAATGTTTTTATTCAATTTATTGTAACATGCACATTTCCCTGTAAAATATAATAATGTAAATACAAATGTAAAGTAATAAACATAAATAGATAAGAAATGTATGTACACTATATGGCACAGTGCATGCATGCATGCAACATGCATTATAAAGTCAGTTGTTTCGTATTTTTATTTATAGAGCAGAATTTAACATTTTAAAAATGTAAAACCAACTTTACAGTAGATCCCAGCTATTTACGGGGTTAGATTAACATAATACGAAAAATGTGTTCATAAAAAGTCCTTAAACCATGAAGTGACTTAGACATTGAATAGCTAATGAAACTGTGAAAACACTGACATGCTGATGTATGGTAGACATTCTGCCCATCTTTCTTCTTTGTTTTTTTTTGTTTTCTCCGTTTATTATTTGTTAATAATGACTAAAGTGTATGTAAAGACAAGTGTCAGAATGCCATTAAGTTTTGTTTACACAGAGTTGGTGAAGAATTTGACCAAGTGTGAACACCTGATCCTAACTTTAGAAAAAACGGTGTAAAATACAACATGTTTGTACTGTCATTGTCAACTTTGAAATGGGAAATTTCACATTTCAAACACTCTTTTGTGCCTCTCATACGGTTTAAATAGAGATGTCCGATAATATCGGCAGGTAAATGCGTTAAAATGTAATATCGGAAATTATCGGTATGGTTTTTTTTTTTTATCGGTATCGTTTTTTTTTTTTTTTTTTTTTTTTTAATTAAATCAACATAAAAAACACAAGCTACACTTACAATTAGTGCACCAACCCAAAAAACCTCCCTCCCCATTTACACTCATTCACACAAAAGGGTTGTTTCTTTCTGTTATTAATATTCTGGTTCCTACATTATATATCAATACAGTCTGCAAGGGATACAGTCCGTAAGCACTCATGATTGTGTGTGCTGCTGGTCCACTAATAGTACTAACCTTTAACAGTTAATTTTACTAATTTTCATTAATTACTAGTTTCTATGTAACTGTTTTTATATTGTTACTTTCTTTTTATTCAAGAAAATGTTTTTAATTTATTTATCTTATTTTATTAATTTTTTTATAAAGTACCTTATCTTCACCATACCTGGTTGTCCAAATTAGGCATAATAATATGTTAATTCCACATTGCATATATCGGTATCGGTTGATATCGGTATCGGTAATTAAAGAGTTGGACAATATCGGAATATCGGATATCGGCAAAAAGCCATTATCGGACATCCCTAGTTTTAAATGCATTTTAAATTCAGTTTTAGACATTAAAAACAATTACAGGCATATAGTATACAGCACTGTACTGACCAAACAACAGATCTTGTCAAAGCATCCTTGTTTAGAAAATATTAAGTAAATAGACTCTCCCTGGACAATAAAGTTGATTCTGGTTCTGAGAGGGTGCCATCAAACTAACATCAAAGTTGTGATTAAAACAAATATTTTTTTTCAATTAAAAACAGATAAATTTAGTGGAACCTCAATTTACAAACTCAATTGGTTCTTGAACAGGGTTTGTAAATAGAAAAGTTTGCATATGGAAGCAAATTTCTCTATAAGAAACAACGTAAACATGGCTAATGGTTTCCAGCCTTGACAAAAGTTATTATTTTTGTAAAGATTTGTAGGCCTTGGACACAATACACAGGCATATACAGTACTGTATATTAAAAAAAACATACCAAGGGGTTAAACTAAAGCACCAGCAACTGAATTGTCTTTATTTGCAGCTTCACTGCGGGCTCGCACGCACGCACACACACATTGTGCACTAATAAAACTCCTTAACTTTAACAGCCAGGTTGCAACAATGATTAGGAATAGAAAGTAAAATCTACTTTACCTTGTTGGTTGATCTTCTTGGTGTGCAGCCAAAGAAGCGGCCGGGTGGTAGGCTATGTCGACACCACTGTGGATATTACCTGAATGTTTCAAACCACGCATCACTTGTCCTTTGCTTTCTTTGGACTCATTAAAATAGCAGAAATGAATAAATACAAATATGTTGTAAAAAGACAAAAAAAAATAAGCACACAAAGTAGCATTGAGCACAGTAGCTAACAGCCGAACTGCTGTGCTGATTGATTGAGCACAGAGATCGATCAGCTCGCCTCCAATGGATATGCTGTCTGACACACAATGGGTGAATGAAACATTAGTACAAGGAGACAAGGTTTGTACAACAAAGCATATTTCTATTCTATCTGTGGTTTATAAATCCAAAAGTTTTTGTAATGAGGGGTTCATAATTTGAGGTTTCACTGTGTACTGGAAAGTAAATGACAAAACCTGAATAGGTGGCTATCAACTAACTCTTCACAATTTTTGTCTCTATTTTGACATACACACAATGTCACTGGGTCCAACTGATGCAGACCAATGTAATGTTGGTATTATATTTTAAGGTTTCCGTACACACCCTGGTGAACTACTGCTTTAACAAATACCAAGTAAAGTGTGTAGAACTACACTTAGTTTTACCCGCTTTGCTCCCAAATACTGGGAGACTCCTTCATGTTTAACACAGGATGGATTTCCTAGTAAGTCCAGGCTTGCCCCAGAAGTCTGTTTTCTGTGAATCCCACCACCGATTGATGGGGAACAACAAGACCACTAGACAGGCATGTGATTTTTCCGTCTATTGTCGGAAATCCGTGTTTTTTTGGGGACGGCGTGGCGAAGTTAGTAGAGTGGCCGTGCCAGCAATCGGAGGGTTGTTGGTTACTGGGGTTCAAACCCCACCTTCTACCATCCTAGTCACGTCCGTTGTGTCCTTGGGCAAGACACTTCACCCCTTGCTCCTGATGGCTGCTGGTTAGCGCCTTGCATGGCAGCTCCTGCCATCAGTGTGTGAATGGGTAAATGTGGAAATACTGTCAAAGCGCTTTGAGTACCTTGAAGGTTATCATTATTTATTTATTTATCTCTGTAAAATATTTTAAATGATATTTTTCGTTTTTTTTCGACCTACAATGTAGGTTGCCCCCCTAGTCCCCATTCCAGGGTACCACCCTGGACCTGGCTGGGGTCCCCAGACCCTGGCTTATTTTCAGTCATTTTCATTAAGTTCAAGTCACATGCCTGACCAGACTAAATGACGACACACGCGGTCAAACATGTCTTGCCAGGTTGAGGGTCTTAGCAACAAGGACACACCCAGATTCAAGGTCCGCCATCAACTTGGTTAGCTATTGATCTGCGTCTTGTTTTCGGCCAGAAGAAAAGATATGATCTAAGATCGTTTACTCCCCGTGATTGGGAGTTGATTAGCTACTAAAGACTTTCCTTCCTTAGTGTGGCTCTGTTCTGTTACCTCTCGCCTCCATAGCGGTAAATAGGCAAAAGATGTTACCAGTGTCCTTATCAATAAAAGAGATGGCACAGTGACTAAACCACATGCAACAGAACACCACCAAACAAAAACACTGTAAGCTAACTAAAGTAGTAGCAAAGAGCATTACTAGAGCAGCTGTTTTGGAATCCCGTGGGGGCGGGGTTTCTGCTGGAAAGCATCTCTGCTTGTTTAACATGGTCACAGCAATGTTCTGCAACAAGGCATGTAAGCCTGCCAAAGCTTTTCATTTGGCCTGCCAAACTTAACCCAGGGCAGCACGGTGGAAGAGGGGTTAGTGCATCTGCCTCACAATACGAAGGTCCTGAGTAGTCTTGGGTTCAATCCCGGGCTCGGCATCTTTCTGTGTGGAGTTTGCATGTTCTCCCCGTGACTGCGTGGGTTCCCTCCGGGTACTCCGGCTTCCTCCCACCTCCAAAGACATGCACCTGGGGATAAGTTGATTGGCAACACTAGGCCCTAGTGTGTGAATGTGAGTGTGAATTGTTGTCTGTCTATCTGTGTTGGCCCTGCGATGAGGTGGAAACTTGTCCAGGGTGTACCCCGCCTTCCGCCCGATTGTAGCTGAGATAGGCTCCAGCGCCCCCCGCGACCCCAAAAGGGAATAAGCGGTAGAAAATGGATGGATGAAACTTAACCCAAATAGTGAAACCATTTAGTCTTTACAGAGAAGTGCTCATTTACTCTGTACGGTGCTTCCTCAGTTCTGTTGGGGCAACGGTGAGGCATACGCATCAGTAGAAGAAAATAAGGAACAAGTTTAGGCCGCAGCGAATAGATTTGGTGCTACCTTTTAGGTAGCAGGAGGCATCAAACCCCCACTCCGAATTCCCACACAGTACACATTTTAAAGTGAAAGACAGGAAGTGTTTGTTCCGTTATGCATTAATTCTGTATTCAAATACAAGTGGTCATGAAATTCCACAATATTACCCGTGGGAGCAGAAATCCAGACATGCACGGGGAGAGCGCATTGTCAATGAAAAGCGAGGTGTGGAAGTGTGCAGGACAACTCCACAAGCGTGTACTGTAGCCCAGCCTTTGACTCTTCTGTTCTTTGGTAACACTTGGCCTTACCGGTGCAATGTGTAAACCAGAGTTTGATACTGGTAACTTATACCGGGGGTCGGCAACCCGTGGCTCTTTAGTGCCGCCCTTGTGGCTCCCTGGAGCTTTTTTAAAAATGTATGAAAATGGAAAAAAATGGGGGACAAAATATATTTTTTGTTTTAATATAGTTTCTGTAGGAGGACAAACATGACACAAACCTTCCTAATTGTTAGAAAGCCCACTGTAACATATATGTTTGTGTTCATGCTTCACTGATGAGAGTATTTTGCCACTCTTTCTTTGTCTTATTTTGTCCACCAAACGTTTTATGCTGTGTGTAAAAGCGCAAAGGTGAGCTTTGTTGATGTAATTGACTTGTGTGTAGTGCTAATTGATGCTAACATGCTATTTAAGTTAGCTGTATGTAGATATTGCATCATTATGCCTCGTTTTAGGTATATTTGAGTTCATTTAATATCCTTTACTTATGTCCTCTGTGTATTTAATTTATATTCGCATGTCTCATGACACATTATCTGTATGTAATCTTGGCTGCATTTCTGATAGTTGTTTGTTTGCCATGTTGTTCCAGACCACAGTAAGCGTTACTCAGTTTGCCAAAGATTGTAATTAATCCATTAGAAGAAGACAGCCTGTCGTTTCCTTTAACTTGGACACACACATCTATGCCTTTGGCCATTCTAAGCCAGTAATTTCAAGGAGTTATCTCACCCTCCGAGAATCCCTAATGTTTTCCAATGTTGTAAAAACTTGTAGAATAAATATCAAATTTCAACATTTCTATAAACAAAGATTTGCGTCAGCCTGTTTAGTCATTTTGATTGTAGGCTATTATAGCTAACATAGACATTTACATCATGTGTTGCCTTCATTGTAAGACTTGTTTATATAAGGCTTTTTAATTTTTTGCGCCTCCAGACATATTTGGTTTTTGTATTTTTGGTCCAGCGTGGCTCTTTCAACATTTTGAGTTGCTGACCCCTGACTTATTCCAACACAAAGATGCCTTGAATTGCAAATAAATTTATGAATTTTTTAGCCGTTATACAAAAATCCATTCATGAATATTTCAAACCACGCATCACTTGTCCGTTGCTTTTTTTGGACTCATATTGAGGTAGCAAAAATAGACAGATGGTGTAAAAAGGCTAAAAACACCTAAAAAGCACACAATGTATCACTTAGCACAGTAGCTAACAGTAGCACGGCTGTCCTGACTGAATGAGCACCGTAGAATGATCCGGCCGCACAGACAGGATTTGCTGTAGGCACACAATGGGTGGATGGACAGATAACAGTTCGTACAACAAAGCATATTTATATTTGGTCCGTGGTTTGTTAGTCGAAAAGATTGTACAACGAGGTATTTAGAACTCGAGGTTCCACTGTAGAGGGCCATAAATATTTTTGTCAGTCCGACCATTTTAGTGTATGTCAACGTGATTTGCACAACTTTTTGATATTTTTTGCAGGGACTAATATGTATTAAATACCCTGCTCCATTTGACTCCCTTTTTGTTTCGTACTCTAGATGTCTCGGTCTGCCTCCACGTTCACTTTGAGCGACTGTTCCAAAAGCAGCACCTCAGTGCAACGCTCTAATTCTCTGGACCACCCTCCTGCTAGTGGCAGACTTCCTGTCTGTGTTCGTAGCCCTTGCAGCTCAGCAAACAATAGTACTGTCCTCTACTCTGACATGGACGCCGAAGTAAACCAAAGCCCTATTCCTAGTTACTACCCCAGAAAGCGAGAGGCTATATCGCCCATCATCAAAGCTCAGTCATCAGTCCAACCAGCACATTCAAGCCTCCCTATTCCCCAACATTCTGCCAATGCATCTCATCTCGACCCGGCTTCGGTTTCAACGACCCAAACCAGCTCTCTGCTCAAGTCCAAAACTTTGTCAGAGCAAATTGATTGCAGACGTGCTGGGGAGTTCCAGCCAATGCTCCCAACTCCACGTACCATCAGCAGGACATTTTCAGAGTTATGTAGGGATGCCAAGATGTCTTTGGACCCTCTCAAAGCAGTCCAGTCCAGTCCTCGAAGAGAGACGCTGCTTTAATCCCAGACCAAGCCCAGGTTCATCAGTATCATGTGAGCAAGTACCTCACAACTATCACAATTAAGGGTGAACAAGTTCTAATGGTTGAGCAGTGCTTGCTACAACATTTAGTGCTTTCCTTTTACACATTTGCATTCCTAAACTAACTCCTCAGAAACCTTAAACCTTTTGATGATGATTTGATCTAAATTAAGATTGTGTGCCTCAGTTGAACTTGGCCTTCATTACTACCTGTTTATATATGATAAATTACAATGTGTTTATTAAACACTTCAGCTGGAAATGAAAGGGGAAAGGTTTTGAGGGGTTTTGGGATCAGTCTTAATCTGTTGTACAAGCTGGCAGAGATGTCAGTGGTAATCACTTGGTGGCTGGGCTTTGGTGACAAGGTGGACTGGTGCAGATTTTTTGATTTTTTTTTTTCAATCTATGTGGTACACTGTGTACTAGCTGCTCTGTACAAGATGGCTAAATCCATGATATGTCGCCATCAATAAAAAAAGAATGAAAAGTAAATGGCAAAACCAGCTCTTATTGCGTTAACATAAAACAGAAAATTATCATACAGTATAGTTTGAATGTTTGAAAAGTAAAATGATCACTTTATCCAAATATTTTTTGCCGCCCCATTTAGGTACGCTCCATAAAACGTGTGTGTGTGTAAAAGTACACGGAAAAAACAGTTCTTATTGCGTTAACGTAAAGAACTTTATCTACCAAGTGCAAGCAGTTTCCCCCATCCCATTATTACAGTGGTAGAGAGTAGTCAAATTAAAACATT
>NC_084561.2:11013823-11093823 GCF_033978685.3 Nerophis lumbriciformis
TTTCCTCTTTGGTCCGGAGGACACAACGTTCAGTTTCCAAAAACAATTTGAAATGTATAGATGAGCTCGGGCCCAGCAAAGCCGGCAGCGTTTCTGGGTGTTGTTGATAAATGGCTTTCGCTTTGCATAATAGAGTTTTAACTTGCACTTACAGATGTAGTGACGAACTGTAGTTACTGACAGTGGTTTTCTGAAGTGTTCCTGAGCCCACGTGGTGATATCCTTCACACACTGATGTCGCTTTTTGATGCAGTACCGCCTGAGGGATGAAAGGTCCGTAATATTATCGTTTACGTGCAGTGATTTCTCCAGATTCTCTGAACCTTTTGATGAAATCCCTAAATTCCTTGCAATAGCTCGTTGACAAGTGTTGTTAAACTGTTCGACAATTTGTTCACAAAGTGGTGACCCTCGCCCCGTCCTTGTTTGTGAATGACTGAGCATTTCATGCAAGCTGCTTTTATACCCAATCATGGCACCCACCTGTTCCCAATTAGCCTGTTCACCTGTGGGATGTTCCAAATAAGTGTTTGATGAGCGTTCCTCAACTTTCTCAGTCTTTTTTGCCACTTGTGCCAGCTTTTTTGAAACATGTTGCAGGCATCAAATTCCAAATGAGCTAATATTTGCAAAAAGTAAAGTTTTCCAGTTCGAACGTTAAGTATCTTGTCTTTGCAGTCCATTCAATTGAATAAAGGTTGAAAAGGCTTTCAAGTTAAAAGTTAAAGTACCAATTATTGTCACACACACACTAGGTGTGGTGAGATTATTCTATGCATTTGACCCATCACCCCCCTGGGAGGTGAGGGGAGCAGTGAGCAGCAGTGGTGGGCGTGCCCGGGAATCATTTTGGTGATGTAATTCCAACCCTTGAGGCTGAGTGCCAAGCAGGGAGGTAATGGGTCCCATTTTTATAGTCTTTGGTATGACTAGGCCGGGGTTTGAACTCACGACCTACCGATCTCAGGGCGGACACTCTAACCACTAGGCCAATGTATGTGTGTATATATACCGGTACACACGTAATATAAAAAAGTTAAAGTACCACTGATTGTCACACACAACACACTTAGATTAATCATGCAATTTATTTTGACCGTACAAGCTCTTTCACCTTACCTGCTATACGGTCAGTATTTACATCAATGCATACTGACATGAGTGAGGAGACTCCGACTGGCAAATTTCACTCCAAAATACAGCCTGAAAGAACTGTAGATAAAACTGTTCCCAAGTTTTGTGCAAATAAATGACATGCATTCAGGTAAAACTTTCCTGAATGACATTCTGACAATAAAATTGCATTTGTGTACAAATATTGGGGTCTATTTTAAGCTAATTTTAATTGTGCAAGAGATTAATCACCTGTGATTAAGCATGATTTATCCAAATTACAAAATGTGAACAATTTGATTTAAAAAGGTATGTTTTGACAGCCCTTATATATATATATATATATATATATATATATATATATATATATATATATACATACATGTGTGTGTGTGTATATATATACTTATAAATATTTTATTTATATTTATATTATATATATTGATATATTTATTTATATACACCTGTGATTAATCATGATTTATCCAAATTACAAAATGTGAACAATTTGATTTAAAAAGGTATGTTTTGACAGCCCTTATATATACAGTATATATATATATATATATATATATATATATATATATATATATGTGAGTGTGTGTGTGTGTGTGTATATATACTTATAAATATTTTATTTATTATTATATTATATATATTAATATATTTATTTATATACATATACTGCGCAATATAAATATATACATACAGGTAAAAGCCAGTAAATTAGAATATTTTGAAAAACTTGATTTATTTCAGTAATTGCATTCAAAAGGTGTAACTTGTACATTATATTTAGTCATTGCACACAGACTGATGCATTCAAATGTTTATTTCATTTAATTTTGATGATTTGAAGTGGCAACAAATGAAAATCCAAAATTCCGTGTGTCACAAAATTAGAATATTACTTAAGGCTAATACAAAAAAGGGACTTTTAGAAATGTTGGCCAACTGAAAAGTATGAAAATGAAAAATATGAGCATGTACAATACTCAATACTTGGTTGGAGCTCCTTTTGCCTCAATTACTGCGTTAATGCGGCGTGGCATGGAGTCGATGAGTTTCTGGCACTGCTCAGGTGTTATGAGAGCCCAGGTTGCTCTGATAGTGGCCTTCAACTCTTCTGCGTTTTTGGGTCTGGCATTCTGCATCTTCCTTTTCACAATACCCCACAGATTTTCTATGGGGCTAAGGTCAGGGGAGTTGGCAGGCCAATTTAGAACAGAAATACCATGGTCCGTAAACCAGGCACGGGTAGATTTTGCGCTGTGTGCAGGCGCCAAGTCCTGTTGGAACTTGAAATCTCCATCTCCATAGAGCAGGTCAGCAGCAGGAAGCATGAAGTGCTCTAAAACTTGCTGGTAGACGGCTGCGTTGACCCTGGATCTCAGGAAACAGAGTGGACCGACACCAGCAGATGACATGGCACCCCAAACCATCACTGATGGTGGAAACTTTACACTAGACTTCAGGCAACGTGGATCCTGTGCCTCTCCTGTCTTCCTCCAGACTCTGGGACCTCGATTTCCAAAGGAAATGCAAAATTTGCATGGTTGGGTGATGGTTTGGGGTGCCATGTCATCTGCTGGTGTCGGTTCACTCTGTTTCCTGAGATCCAGGGTCAACGCAGCCGTCTACCAGCAAGTTTTAGAGCACTTCATGCTTCCTGCTGCTGACCTGCTCTATGGAGATGGAGATTTCAAGTTCCAACAGGACTTGGCGCCTGCACACAGCGCAAAATCTACCCGTGCCTGGTTTACGGACCATGGTATTTCTGTTCTAAATTGGCCCGCCAACTCCCCTGACCTTAGCCCCATAGAAAATCTGTGGGGTATTGTGAAAAGGAAGATGCAGAATGCCAGACCCAAAAACGCAGAAGAGTTGAAGGCCACTATCAGAGCAACCTGGGCTCTCATAACACCTGAGCAGTGCCAGAAACTCATCGACTCCATGCCACGCCGCATTAACGCAGTAATTGAGGCAAAGGAGCTCCAACCAAGTATTGAGTATTGTACATGCTCATATTTTTCATTTTCATACTTTTCAGTTGGCCAACATTTCTAAAAATCCCTTTTTTGTATTAGCCTTAAGTAATATTCAAATTTTGTGACACACGGAATTTTGGATTTTCATTTGTTGCCACTTCAAATCATCAAAATTAAATGAAATAAACATTTGAATGCATCAGTCTGTGTGCAATGAATAAATATAATGTACAAGTTACACCTTCTGAATGCAATTACTGAAATAAATCAAGTTTTTCAAAATATTCTAATTTACTGGCTTTTACCTGTATATGCATGATTAGTCAGCATTTATACGTGATAATTGCGATAATTTTTGTCATTAATGTACATATACTACTTATAAATATATATATATATATATATATATATATATATATATATATATATATATGTGTATATGCAGTCGTGGTGAAAAGTTGACATACACTTGTAAAGAACATAATGTCATGGCTGTCTTGAATTTCCAATAATTTCTACAACTCTTATTTTTTTGTGATAGAGTGATTGGAGCACTTACTTGTTGGTCACAAAAAACATTCATGAAGTTTGGTTCTTTTATGAATTTATTATGGGTCTACTGAAAATGTGAGCAAATGTGCTGGATCAAAAGTATACATACAGCAACGTTAATATTTGCTTACATGTCCCTTGGCAAGTTTCACTGCAATAAGGCGCTTTTGGTAGCCATCCACAAGCTTCTGCTTGAATTTTTGACCACTCCTCTTGACAAAATTGGTGCCATTCAGCTAAATTTGTTGGTTTTCTGACATGGACTTGTTTCTTCAGCATTGTCCACATGTTTAAGTCAGGACTTTTGGAAGGCCATTATAAAACCTTCATTCTAGCCGGATTTAGCCATTCCTTTACCACTTTTGACGTGTGTTTGGGGTCATTGTCCTGTTGGAACACCCAACTGCACCCAAGATCCAACCTCCGTGCTGATGATTTTAGGTTGTCCTGAAGAATTTGGAGGTAATCCTCCTTTTTCATTGTCCCATTTAAACCACCAGTTCCATTGGCAGCAAAACAAGCCCAGAGCATAATACTACCACCACCATGCTTGACGGTAGGCCTGGTGTTCCTGGGATTAAAGGCCTCACCCTTTCTCCTCCAAACATATTGCTGGGTATTGTGGCCAAACAGCTCCATTTTTGTTTCATCTGACCACAGAACTTTCCTCCAGAAGGTCTTATCTTTGTCCATGTGATGTCAAATTATTGGAAACTCAAGACAGCCGTGACATTATGTTCTTTACAAATGTATGTAAACTTTTGATCGCGACTGTATATATGTATGTATATATATGTGTGTATATATATATATATATATATGTACTGTATATATATATAATATATATATATATATATATATATTTATATATATATATATATATATATATGTATGAATATATATGTGTATATATTAGGGCTGCAAATCTTTGGGTGTCCCACGATTCGATTCAATATCAATTCTTGGGGTCAAGATTCGATTCAAAATCGTTTTTTTTCTCGATTCAACGCGATTCTCGATTCAAAAACGATATTTTCCCGATTCAAAACAATTCTCTATTCATTCAATACATAGGATTTCAGCAGGATCTACCCCAGTCTGCTGACATGCAAGCAGAGTAGTAGATTTTTGTAAAAAGCTTTTATAATTGTAAAGGACAATGTTTTATCAACTGATTGCAATAATGTAAATTTGTTTTAACTATTGATTGAACCAAAAATATGACTTATGTTATCTTTGTGAAAATATTGGACACAGTGTGTTGTCAAGCTTATGAGATGCGATGCAAGTGTAAGCCACTGTAACACTATTGTTCTTTTTTTTTTTTTTTTTTATAAATGTCTAATGATAATGTCAATGAGGGATTTTTAATCACTGCGATGAGGTGGCGACTTGTCTAGGGTGTACCCCGCCTTCCGCCCGATTGTAGCTGAGATAGGCTCCAGCGCCCCCCGCGACCCCAAAGGGAATAAGCGGTAGAAATGGATGGATGGATGGATGGATTTTTAATCACTGCTTTGTTGAAATTGTAACTAATATTGATACTGTTGTTGATAATATTCATTTTTGTTTCACTACTTTTGGTTTGTTCTGTGTCGTGTTTGTGTCTCCTCTCAATTGCTCTGTTTATTGCAGTTCTGAGTGTTGCTGGGTTGTGTTTGCTTTTGGAATTGGATTGCATTGTTATGGTATTGCTGTGTATTGTTTTGTTGGATTGATTAATTAAAAAAGAAAAAAAAAGAAATAAACAAATAAATTGATTTTTTTTAAATGAGAACGTGAGAATCGTGATTCGAATTTGAATCGATTTTTTTCTTCACACCCCTAATGTATGTATATATATATATATATATATATATATATATATATATATATATATATATATATATCCATCCATCCATCCATCCATCCATCAATTTTCTACCGCATATATATATATATATATATATATATATATATATATATAAATATATATATATATATATGTATATGTGTGTGTGTATATATATACTTATACATATTTTATTTATGATTATATTATATTATATATATTAATATATTTATGTAGATATATACTGCGCAATATATATACATATATGCGTGATTAGTCAGCATTTATACACGATAAATGCGATAATTTTTTGTCATTACTATTTATAAATATATTTATGGATGGATTTATATATATATATATATATACATATATATATATATATATATATATATATATATATATATATATATATATATATATATATATATATATATATATATATATATATATATATATATATATATATATATATATATATATATATATATATGTGTGTAGCATAGTCCAATTATGGGTCCCCAAAATGGAAGTGTATCAGGTAAGCTAGCTTGTTTCCAAAAATCCCACTTTTTGCCATTAAAGCTCATTTTAAACCCGTGTAACACCGACGAATTGTAATATTTGACACCCTAATAACTTTAACAGGGTGTCAAATATTTACAATTCAAATATATCTTACGATATTTGGTCAATGAATCAATAGTCAACACCTTAGCTTAGCGAAACATAGCTAACTTTTAGCCTTGGAAATTGCTACGGTATTCTTACGTTATTTGTCACAACAACAACAACAACAACGCTACATATACAACCAATAAATGTCAGTGTTTTAATGATTTTGTACGTGGATATATCGTCTTTGTTCAACTCAAAGTAGGAATTTGTTCTCTACGAAAATGTTGATACATTTCGCGTAATGTCGATGGTAAGCAGGCTATTCGGCAAAAACGTGTTTTTTTTTATTGTTTATTTTAAATAATACACATTTTTTATCTATGTCCCCACACAATTGTAATGTTGGACGTGCTACAGCGTTGGCGGTGACGATGATGATGATGTTGGGGGTTGGGGGAGGAAGGTTAGGAATCCTTCATCTTCAGCATCAGCGCCATTATCAAGTAGACGCTTGTGCGTCAAACGTGGACGTGGATTTAAGCAACCCGTGTGTGGAATTCCTTTCATTTCATTGCAATCCATCATTTGTGCTCTTTCTTCTTCCCCCTTCTTTTTTTTTTTTTTTTTTTTTAGCGTTTGCTGCTTTTTTTTCCTATGGACTGTACGTCGGACAAAAAAACAAGGATTTATTCTATTCCTAAGAGACGCAGCGGACGGATGAAGACCAGACCAGAGCACTGTAATATTCACATACATGGTAAATATTGTCATACGTGCAGAATATTGTCATACATCATGGGTGCTGCCTTCTTTTAGCGTCATCGGTGAGTATTGCCATGAAGCTGTTGTGTTATTAATGTGGCACATTTTGATGTTCGGGGTGTGGTGTTGTTTCCCCTTATTTGCCTTTCATCTTATTTTTCTTGAGGAAAAAAAAAACATTAACCGCTCTTGTTTTTTGGGTCCCCCCCCCCCCCCCCTGCAATTTGCCCCTTGCAGCTGCGCACCTTCACAAGGGAAGCACAAGCATCCGTGATTGGAATATATGTGCCGCGACTAACCGTGCACGTTTGCACATGCATGAACCCGCGCACGGGGAAAAACGTGACGCTCGCACCTTTGCGTGAGCGTGGAATTTCTCACACATTTTTTTGTGTAATCGTCATTGAATACATGCAAATGGCTTTTTTTTCTTTCTATATATATATATATCTCACTGGTGGGCTGCAGAAAGGAAAACAGGCCAAGTGTGTGTAGATATGTGTTTGTAGTGACACTTAATTAGGCTATGTTTATGTATGCATGTTTATATTCATGTGTGTGTAGGCTTGGTTGAAAGTTGTCCCCATTGGGGCACCGTAGTGCAGGAAAACTGTCTGCATGGTGTTACCCCTCATAGATATATAGATTATTCATATATTTTCATCAAGTGCATTTCAAGCTGAGCTACTTTCATCCTATATATATATTTTTTTAAATTGTGTGTTTGGTATTTCTTATTGTGCATTCACCCTCCTCGCTGTTTCTGGGGGCTCGATCCGTCCATGCAGTCCCCGGGGCCGTGATCTACATAGCTCAGTCCTCAAGGAACATATCTGCTCAATGCTGTATTCATATGTCCCCTTTCTTCCCCTCTGGCCGTATATCATCATTGTGGGGAAAAAAAGACGTAGAGAACAAAACTAATGGATTCCTTGTTATTGTGAAAGCAGCTCTGTAGTTACAATTCAGGTTTTTGATAACTCCATCCATCCATCCATCTTCTTCCGCTTATCCGAGGTCGGGTCGCGGGGGCAGCAGCCTAAGCAGGGAAGCCCAGACTTCCCTCTCCCCGGCCACTTCGTCCAGCTCTTCCCGGGGGATCCCGATGCGTTCCCAGGCCAGCCGGGAGACATAGTCTTCCCAACGTGTCCTGGGTCTTCCCCGTGGCCTCCTACCGGTCGGACGTGCCCTAAACACCTCCCTAGGGAGGCGTTCGGGTGGCATCCTCACCAGATGCCCGAACCACCTCATCTGGCTCCTCTCAATGTGGAGGAGCAGCGGCTTTACTTTGACCTCCCTCTGGATGGCAGAGCTTCTTAGACCTAGACTTCCTTTTAATTGTCATTCAAATGTGAACTTTACAGTACAGATAAGAACGACATTTCGTTACATAAGCTCATGTTAGTGCAGGATAAAAAAGCAATAAGGTGCATATATAAATAAATAAATAAATAGGTTACTGTACAGATAAATATATTGCACTTTTTCAGATGCGTCCACGTTTATGGATGTATGTTATATTGTCTTTTTTATTCCAGCGAGTTAATCCATTTTGGGGGGAGTTGAGGGGATAATTGAATTATGATGTGTTCAAGAGTCTTACGGCCTGAGGGAAGAAGCTGTTACAGAACCTGGAGGTTCTGCTTCGGAGGCTGCGGGACCTCTCTCTCTCAACCTATCTCTAAGGGAGAGCCCCGCCACCCGGCGGAGGAAACTCATTTCGGCCGCTTGTACCCGTGATCTTGTCCCTTCGGTTATAACCTAAATCTCATGACCATTTTAGATAATAATAATTCTTATTATTTGTATTTTTATATGTTCTTATAACTTTTTTTTTTACGATTATTATCAGTATTATTAACATCCACCCTATGTGGCATACATAATTTATAGGGGTGTGACAATTGATCGTTAGTTCGATTTATAGTCCTAAATTTAAATAATATCGATCTGTGCCTTCCGGAAGATAGGTATCGATCCGACATCGATTTAAAAGGGACTCAATCAATGTTACCGATACTAGAACAAAGAAAACATTAGATTTAAGAATGACTGACTTAATATTTAGTTTAGCACTTTTAATGATATAGACCAGGGGTGCCCACACTTTTTCTGCAGGCGAGCTACTTTTCAATTAACCAAGTCGAAGGGATCTACCTCATTCATGTATATAATTTACCGTATTTTTCTGACTATAAGTCGCAGTTTTTTTCATAGTTTGGCTGGGGGTGCGACTTATACTAAGGAGCGACTTATGTGTGCAATTATTAACACATTACCGTAAAATATCAAATAATATTATTTAGCTCATTCACGTAAGAGACTAGACGTATAAGATCTCATCGGATTTAGCAATTAGGAGTGACAGATTGTTTGGTAAACGTATAGCATGTTCTATATGTTATAGTTATTTGAATGACTCTTACCATAATATGTTACGTTAACATACCAGGCACGTTCTCAGTTGGTTATTTATGCCTCATATAACGCACACTTATTCAGCCTGTTGTTCACTATTCTTTATTTATTTTAAATTGCCTTTCAAATGTCTATTCTTGGTGTTGGGTTTTATCAAATACATTTCCCCAAAAAATGCGACTTATACTCCAGTGCGACTTATATGTTTTTTTCCTTCTTTATTATGCATTTTCGGCCGGTGCGACTTATACGCCGAAAAATACGGTATTTGTATTTTTATATGTTCTTATAATTATTTTTTTTACGATTATTATCAGTATTATTGACATCAACCCTATGTGGCATACATAATTTATAGGGGTGTGACAATTGATCGTTAGTTCGATTTATACTCCTAAATTTCAATAATATCGATCTGTGCCTTCCGGAAGATAGGTATCGATCCAACATTGATTTAAAAGGGATTCAATCAATGTTACCGATACTAGAACAAAGAAAACATTAGATTTAAGAACGACTGACTTAATATTAAGTTTAGCACTTTTAATGATATAGACTTTTTCTGCAGGCGAGCTACTTTTCAATTAACCAAGTCGAAGGGATCTACCTCATTCATATATATAATTTACCGTATTTTTCGGACTATAAGTCGCAGTTTTTTTCATAGTTTGGCCGGAGGTGCGACTTATACTAAGGAGCGACTTATGTGTGCAATTATTAACACATTACCGTAAAATATCAAATAATATTATTTAGCTCATTCACGTAAGAGACTAGACGTATAAGATTTCATGGGATTTAGCAATTAGGAGTGAGAGATTGTTTGGTAAACGTATAGCATGTTCTATATGTTATAGTTATTTGAATGACTCTTACCATAATATGTTACGTTAACATACCAGGCACGTTCTCAGTTGGTTATTTATGCCTCATATAACGTACACTTATTCAGCCTGATGTTCACTATTCTTTATTTATTTTAAATTGCCTTTCAAATGTCTATTCTTGGTGTTGGGTTTTATCAAATACATTTCCCCAAAAAATGCGACTTATACTCCAGTGCGACTTATATATGTTTTTTTCCTACTTTATTATGCATTTTCGGCCGGTGCGACTTATACGCCGAAAAATACGGTATTTGTATTTGTATATGTTCTTATTATTATTATTTTTACGATTATTATCAGTATTATTAACATCAACCTTATGTGGCATACATAATTTATAGGGGTGTGACAATTGATCGTTAGATCGATTTATATTCCTAAATTTCAATAATATCGATCTGTGCCTTCCGGAAGATAGGTATCAATCCAACATCGATTTAAAAGGGATTCAATCAATGTTACCGATACTAGAACAAAGAAAACATTAGATTTAAGAACGACTGACTTAATATTAAGTTTAGCACTTTTAATGATATAGACTTTTTCTGCAGGCGAGCTACTTTTCAATTAACCAAGTCGAAGGGATCTACCTCATTCATATATATAATTTACCGTATTTTTCGGACTATAAGTCGCAGTTTTTTTCCTAGTTTGGCCGGGGGTGCGACTTATACTCATGAGCGACTTATCAATCAATCAATCAATCAATGTTTATTTATATAGCCCTAAATCACAAGTGTCTCAAAGGGCTGCACAAGCCACAACGACATCCTCGGTACAAAGCCCACATAAGGGCAAGGAAAAACTCACCCCAGTGGGACGTCGATGTGAATGACTATGAGAAACCTTGGAGAGGACCGCATATGTGGGTAACCCCCCCCCCTCTAGGGGAGACCGAAAGCAATGGATGTCGAGTGGGTCTGACATAATATTGTGAGAGTCCAGTCCATAGTGGATCCAACATAATAGTAAGAGTCCAGTCCATAGTGGGGCCAGCAGGACACCATCCCGAGCGGAGACGGGTCAGCAGCGCAGAGATGTTCCCAGCCGATGCACAGGCGAGCGGTCCACCCCGGGTCCCGACTCTGGACAGCCAGCACTTCATCCATGGCCACCGGACCTGTGCCCCCCCCCTCCATAAGGAATAGGGGAGCAGAGGAGAAAAGAAAAGAAACGGCAGATCAACTGGTCTAACAGGGGGGCTATTTAAAGGCTAGAGTATACAAATGAGTTTTAAGATGGGACTTAAATGCTTCTACTGAGGTAGCATCTCTAATTGTTACCGGGAGGGCATTCCATAGTACTGGAGCCCGAATAGAAAACGCTCTATAGCCCGCAGACTTTTTTTGGGCTCTGGGAATCACTAATAAGCCGGAGTTCTTTGAACGCAGATTTCTTGCCGGGACATATGGTACAATGCAATCGACAAGATAGGATATTTTTATATGTTCTAATCATTATTTTTTTTACGATTATTATCAGTATTATTAACATCAACCCTATGTGGCATACATCATTTATAGGGGTGTGACAATTGATCGGTAGTTCGATTTATATTCCTAAATTTCAATAATATCGATCTGTGCCTTCCGGAAGATAAGTATCAATCCAACATCGATTTAAAAGGGATTCAATCAATGTTACCGATACTAGAACAAAGAAAACATTACATTTAAGAACAAGTGACTTAATATTAAGTTCAGCACTTTTAATGATATAAACTTTTTCTGCAGGCGAGCTACTTTTCAATTGACCAAGTCGAAGGGATCTACCTCATTCATATATCAATCAATCAATCAATGTTTATTTATATAGCCCTAAATCACAAGTGTCTCAAAGGGCTGCACAAGCCACAACGACATCCGCGTTACAGAGCCCACATAAGGGCAAGGAAAAACTAACAACCCCAATGGGACGTCGATGTGAATGACTATGAGAAACCTTGGAGAGGACCGCACACCGTATTTTTCGGACTATAAGTCGCTCCGGAGTATAAGTCGCACCGGTTGAAAATGCATAATAAAGAAGAAAAAAAAACATATATAAGTCGCACTGGAGTATAAGTTGCATTTTTTGGGGAAATGTATTTGATAAAACCCAACACCAAGAATAGACATTTGAAAGGCAATTTAAAATATACAAAGAATAGTGAACAACAGGCGGAATACGTTATATGAGGCATAAATAACCAACTGAGAACGTGCCTGGTATGTTAACGTAACATATTATGGTAAGAGTCATTCAAATAACTATAACATATAGAACATGCTATACGTTTACCAAACAATCTGTCACTCCTAATCGCTAAATCCCATGAAATCTTATACGTCTAGTCTCTTACGTGAATGAGCTAAATAATATTATTTGATATTTTACGGTAATGTGTTAATAATTTCACACAGAAGTCGCTCCTGAGTATAAGTCGCACCCTATCGAAAACTATGAAAAAAAACTGTGACTTATAGTCCGAAAAATACGGTACTTTTCAATTGACCAAGTCGAAGGGATCTACCTCATTCATATAAATAATTTATATTGATTTGTTTATGAAAGAGACGTTTTTGTTAACCAGTTCAAGGTGTTTAATGATAATACAAGCATGTTTAACACATATCGATTCCTTTCTTTCATGAAGACAAGAATATAAGTTGGTGCATTACCTGATTCTGATGACTTGCATCGATTGGAATCAGACAGTAGTGCTGATAACGTCCACGTTTTCAAATGGAGGAGAAAAAAAGTCCTCCTTTCTGTCCAATACCACATGAAAGTGGTTGGTTTTTGGCATTTTATTTGTCCAGCTTCCGTACTCATTTTTATACACTTTACAAGAAATACATTGGCGTCAAACTTGTGCACGCTATCTTTCTGAGACTCTTATTTTGTTAGCGCAGGCAGGATGAAACAGCGCTTTTATTGTGAAGACAGGAACTGTGCAGTCGGTCTTTAGAGTTTTGATGGAAGGTACGGCGCGAGAGTCTGTTGAAATCAAAAGTGTTTCTCGCCTTCCTGTCGGTCATTTTTTCATAATAATGGTCTCGCAGCGGGCAGCATGGAACAGGGGTTAGTGCATGTGCCTCTCAGTACGAAGGTCCTGAGTAGTCCTGAGTTCAATCCCGGGCTCAGGATCTTTCTGTGTGGAGTTTGCATGCTCTCCCCGTGACTGCGTGGGTTCCCTCCGGGTACTCCGGCTTGCTTCTACCTCCAAAGACATGCACCTGGGGATAGGTTGATTGGCAACACTAAATTGGCCCGAGTGTGTGAATGTGAGTGTGAATGTTGTCTGTCTATCTGTGTTGGCCATTCGATGAGGTGGCGAATTGTCCAGGGTGTACCCCGCCTTCCGCCCGATTGTAGCTGAGATAGGCTCTAGCGCCCCCCCGCGACCTCCAAGGGAATAAGCGGTAGAAAATGGATGGATGGATGAAAAAAATCACTCCATAAAAAGTAACACAACCAAAGTTATGGCCAGAGCTAAAATGTACCTGAAAGGTCGAAAAAAAAAATCCCCAAAATACTTGCAGGGCTAATACTTATTTATCTAAGGATGTGTTGAACGATCGGCAGCGATCAATATCGGACAATTTTAGTGTGATTTTCATGTGATTTTTAATGCAGATCACAAATGCAAATCCCCTCTGGCTGACACTGTTTATTTTTAGTCCCCTGGCTGAAAAGTGTATATGTATGTGTCTCCATACACAGTGTGGAGCCGCTCCCCGAATAATCATCACCTCATGATTAGGGATGTCCCGATCCAGGTTTTTGCACTTCCGATCCGATACCGATATTGTTTTTGCACTTCCGATCCGATACCGATACTGACCGATACCGATACTGACCGATACTGGCCTATCCGAGCATGTATTAAAGTTTAAAGTTATTTAGCCTACTTAGTTGTCAGAATCATGTTGAGAAGGGTTTTAGTACTCTTGATAACAACTAGCCAGCTGAATTAGGGAAGTTTGAATAATACACAATGGTTGGTAACAAGAAACTGACCTGTTTATTCAAGGATAAACACAAAATAGACAAAATTATACATGACAAACAGAAATGGCATCATTGAACTAGGGCTGGGCGATATGGCCTTTTTTTAATATTGCGATATTTTAAGGCCATATTGCGATACACGATATATATCTCGATATTTTGCCTTATCCTTGAATGAACACTTGATGCATATAATCACAGCAGTATGATGATTCTATGTGTCTACATTAAAACATTCTTCTTCATACTGCATTAAAATATGCTACTTTTAAACTTTCATGCAGAGAGGGAAATGACAACTAAAAAAAATCACTATTTTTTTCATACGGTGTTGATGTGGAAATGTTTGCCTCGGCATTTTGATGGTGTGGGCGTGTGGCACCGAATGGGGATAAGCTTCTCGACAGACGTTACAATATTTGAACAATGATGACGAAAACTGTTTTCTCTGTCGTGTCCGTGTGTCGAAAATTGTTATGCGCTTATTTTTTTATTTGATTTTGTGCGTGGCATAGATTTGCCGTGCGCAGAGGATGCTTGAGCAGGCGCGCACCTTAGCGGCTGCGCTAGCATCACAGCTAACGTTAGCCATGCTACTACCTCGCTTTCTGCTGTGAGAGGACGTATACGTATGTGACGTATGACGTGACAGTATGTGACGTATGACGTGACAGTATGTGACGTGTGTAAGAAGGTGCGCTCGCTGTCTGTAAGAGGGAGACACAGGAAAGAGTGAAAAGAGCCTGTCGTGTAATGCCAGCAGCTAAAAGCAACTGCGTGAGAATCCACAGACCTGTGGATGTGTTGAAGGTGTGCTGGAAAATGCGGAACGGAAATTAGGGAGCAGCAGAAAAGTGGAATGTATTATTTAAATCGGTGCGTTGGAAAACACAGACCGGAGTTTTTTTAAAACTGGATCTGGATCGGCATTTTCCCATGCCTTGCCGATACGCATTTTTTTGCAAATATCGGCGGCCGATCCGATCCAAATATCGGATCGGGACATCCCTACTCCTGATACATAGCAATTACAATAAAACATTTTCTTTGTTTATTTAATAAAATTACCGGCAATTAAAATGAATGACTTAATATTATAAAACAGAAAGTGTATGTATCATTTTATCGTAGGCTTTTTAGAGGTACTACATATAGAGTTGAATATAAATAAGAACGCATTCATTGCAGAGTAACACCATCTTTTGTTTCGCTGTGATTTTATATAGTTTGAAGATGATTCCCCAAAAGTAACATTTGAAATACAATACTTTTTAAATTTGACCAGACACCTTATGTATATTTGCACCAAATATCGGTATTGGATTGGTATCGCCGATACCAGCCTGAATTTGACTTGGTATCGGATCAGTAAGAAAATCAGTGTTATCGCAAATCACTACTAAACATGTTACACACAGAGAGCAAGTCAGGAGCCAGCATGCTAATAGCTAAACTAGCTTTAAACAACACCAAGAAATAAGTGTTTAGTAAAGTTTAAGAAATGTAGATAAAAGCATGTTGCAGCAGAAAGTAATCAGTTTATTAACAGCAAATTAATAAGTAGATTAATAAGAGTTGGAGAGAGGATAATGTAACAACTGTGTGTGGTTTTTGATTGATTGATTATTGAGACTTTTATTAGTAGATTGCACAGTACAGTACATATTCCGTACAATTGACCACTAAATGGTAACACCCTAATACGTTTTTCAACTTGTTTAAGTCGGAGGCCACGTTAATCAATTCATGATGTCAGCATTGTCACAGTCGGTACACCACACGTAGGAGGAGGCCGGATCCATCCATTAATCGAAGTGTCGATACCAAGGGTAGTATCAGTATATGATCAATACTAGATTGATTAGGTCGATATTTTCATTTTCTCAAAATATTTTTTGTTGTTTTTTTTGTTAATGATTACATTAATTTAGGTAATAATTCTCTGGACACAGGAAGACTTTGAGGGCAAAAACCAAAGGATTTAATTGAGTAGTACATAGTAGTTTTCGCTTGTTTACTTATTATGTATTATTTGCTTTGTTTTAAACAATTGTATGTTTTGAAAGAAAAATATTAAATATTGTGCTGATATTGTTACACTATCAATGGTACTCACCATAAATAAATGGAAACATTTGGTTAATAGATGTGATCGATTTGTATCGGTCGATCTCACATAAATGATCAGTATCGGAATTGGCAGCATAAAACCCTGATCTAAACATCCTTGGTCATTATTATTAATAATACTTATTTGTATTATTATTATATCAATGCATCATTAAACATTGAATTGCAAAGTATTGTTTATTTGTAGGGCTGCAACAACTAATCGATTAAATCGATTACAATCGATTATAAAAATAGTTGCCGATTAATTTAGTCATTGATTCGTTGGATCTATGCTATGCGCATGCGCAGTGGCAATTTTTTTAAATTTAATTTTTAAAAATGTTTTTATCTATTTTTTTTATAAACCTTTATTTATAAACTGCAACATGTACAAACAGCTGAGAAACAATAATCAAAATAAGTATGGTGCCAGTATGCTGTTTTTTTTCTTTCAATAAAATACTGGAAAGGATAGAAATGTAGTTTGTCTCTTTTATCCGATTATTAATTGATCAATCGAAGTAATAATCGACAGATTAATCGATTATCAAATTAATCGTTAGTTGCAGCCCTATGTATTTGTAGACATCAGAGCAGGTGGGAGGGCATGAGACAAGAAAGAATGACACCAGTAGTCATAACTGTCGCACAGCCTGTAGCAGAGGGGGAGGAAGCAAATACTAGAAATGCCCAAATAAGTACGTCCACCACACTGTGATGTCACAATGTGACGTGTGAGCACTAGAACTGGATGTAGTATGGACAAATAGGGCCAATTATTTTTAATGTATTTTTATTTTCTATTTTTCTTAATCCTTTTGTATGTGTTTTTCACTTTTCTAAACTTTTCTTTAAAGCCCTAACCAGGGATGAGGATTGCAAATTAGCCCGTGGCTAAAAGTCTTATGTACTTCGACATCGGTTACCTATGGGTAGCAATGTTTAATTATACTATCCCTGTCAAATAAATCCAATAAAATGTATCCACTGTTGAAAAAAGACAGCAAGGTAGCGTTCAGAGACTTCTAGAACTGCATGGGCCTTATGATTGGATGCTTTAGCATTGTTTAACACAAGTATCCATCCATCCATTTCTACCGCTTGTCCCTTTCGAGGTCGTGGGGGTGCTGGAGCCTATATCCAACATTGTAAAAACATTTACAAGTCAGAAAAGTCATGTCCCCTTTAACCAAGCGAGTAGGATCCAATCGAATAAACAACTTGAGAAGTTTGAGGAATAAATTAACACTGGTTGTTAGATGTGAAAAATTGTAGATGAACATTGACCTCACTCCCTTATACTGCCCCCAACACCACAGAATTTTGGAAAACTATTCCAATTTTATGTATTTATACAAATGTTATTTATTTATTCATTTAAAAAAAAAAAAACTATTTACTATATGTACGGTGATATCACTCTTGCCTTGTCTTTGCACTTTCTGCTTGCACTGCCTATGAATACCAAATACATAATATTGTTTACTGCTTGTAACACATTGATAAACCTTGGATAAAAGTAAATAAAGATGTTTATTTATAGCGTTATAGCAGTAGAGGGATGATACTTACAGCTTTGGAAGGGCTAAGTGTTATTTTTCAAACACTGCTCTACGTTTGTTACATCAGTGTTTTGTTTTATACAATTATTCATGCTGCTCCCTGACTGCTTGCTTCTTTCTTACATTTAAGTGCTCGTGCTTTGAACTACCTTCTATTTATTTTTTAAAGAATATGTTTAGTTTAGCCTTTAGCTGACGGTTGTACCGAATCAGTTACCATGGCAACACACATTTCACCACACTGCCCCCCTGTACCGGGATCTGACACTTTTAAAAGATTAAGTGTTTTTTTTTTTGCACAGGCACACTGCTTAGATGGCAAAGGGTTGTGGGATTAGTTTGTGTGCGGCATGGCGTGGAACGGAGGCGGTAAAGGTTTACATTTGTAGGGTCCTTAAAAACTTCAACATTATATATAAATCAACTTTGATTGATTGATGAGTGCATCCATTAAGACTAATGTGTTTATACCAGTACAGGTTTTGAAGTGAAATTGATATCGGATGCCGGTCCGATACCAGCAAAAAAATAAGCATTTACCGTATTTTTCGGACTATAAGTCGCAGTTTTTTTCATAGTTTGGCCGGGCTCCAGTGCGACTTACATATGTTTTTTTCCTTTTTTATTATGCATTTTCGGCAGGTGCGACTTATACTCCGGTGCGACTTATACTCCGAAAAATACGGTAATTATATCGGCTTGCATCTAAAAGCGTTCCGATACAAGCTGTCCTACAAGCGTGTTTACCTGTGTAAAGCTGGTACACTGCAAAAACGCATTAGTAGTATTAGTAGCATTAGTAACGCATAAAGTTAATGATTATTTGCAAAAAAAAAATGTTTATCCGTTTGAACATCAAATATGTTGTCTTTGTAGCATATTCAACTGAATATGGGTTGAAAAGGATTTGCAAATCATTGTATTCCGTTTATATTTACATCTAATACATACTTGCCAACCTTGAGACCTCCGATTTCGGCAGGTGGGGGGTGGGGGGCGTGGTAGGGGGGTGGGGCGGGGCGTGGTTGGGGGTGTGGTTAAGAGGGGAGGAGTATATTGACAGCTAGAATTCACCAAGTCAAGTATTTAATATATATATATATATATATATATATATATATATATATATATATATATATATATATATATATATATATACATACATACATACATACATACATACATACATACATATATATGTATGTATGCAGCCACGCTTCCGTCAGTCTACCCCAGGGCAGCTGTGGCTATGAAAGTAGCTTACCACCACCAGGTGTGAATGATGGGTTCTACATGTAAAGCGACTTTGGGTACTCAGAAAAGCGCTATATAAATCCCAGCTATTATTATTATATATATATATATATACATACATACATACATACATACATACATACATATATATATATATATCCTGAAAATATGCAAACAAAACTGTTTAGATAATTGATACTTCAAACTTGCATAAATAAATATTAAGGAATATAACATAACTTGGCTTCTGAGAGCTTCAAAATGTAATGAATAAAATGCTAAAGTTGTTGATAAACAAGCAATTATTTTAATAATTAAATATGGTCATTTTAAATGAATTATTATGATAATTTAAAATTAATTATTTCAAATATGTTTATTTTAATGTATAATTCTATGGCTAGATGTAATAAGGAGTCAGAAAAAATACAAATAAATATACAATTAATTTTGATGTTTTTCGCAAAATATAGTAAAAATGTATTTAGTTATTTAAAAAAAAATTAATAAATATATTTATTTTTAGGTAAGATAAACATAATAATACAATTTGTCTCTAGTCTGGATGACCCTGTTGTCCTCCCGTCGTGAAAAAAGGCTGTCCTCACTCAGGTCCTCATGGAGCTGGAGGGGGCGTGGCCTCCAGCTCCGGCTGAAAATCGGGAGATTTTCGGGAGAATATTTGTCCCGGGAGGTTTTCGGGAGAGGCGCTGAATTTCGGGAGTCTCCCGGAAAATTCGGGAGGGTTGGCAAGTATGATCTAACACAATTTCCCAACTCATATGGAAACGGGGTTTGTAGATTGTCTGTGTTAGCGCTTGTCCTAACAAGATCGCTAATACTTGGCTAATATCCAGGTCACGAGATGTAAATAGGGTATTGTTGGCGGATTTTGGATGTTTTTTAGAGGGTTTTATGGGCGGAATAGTGTCCATTAGCCGCATTGTTAGCCATCTCATACTTGTCGTATTTTACGATTTATCCATCCATCCATTTTCTACCGCTTATTCCCTTTGGGGTCGCGGGGGGCGCTGGAGCCTATCTCAGCTGCAATCGGGCGGAAGGCGGGGTACACCCTGGACAAGTCGCCACCTCATCGCAGGGCCAACACAGATAGACAGACAACATTCACACTCACATCCACACACTAGGGCCAATTTAGTGTTGCCAATCAACTTATCCCCAGGTGCATGTCTTTGGAAGTGGGAGGAAGCCGGAGTACCCGGAGGGAACCCACGCAGTCACGGGGAGAACATGCAAACTCCACACAGAAAGATCCCGAGCCCGGGATTGAACCCATGACTACTCAGGACCTTCGTATTGTGAGGCAGATTTACGATTTAGAATGCATAAAAAAAGAAAAACATCTGTGTTCTTATCTGACATAATGATAGGCAAAATTCCCCAAAAATATATACAGTATATATTTATTGTTTTTCCAAAGTAAAGTAAAGAGATGTTTTGTTCACACGTGTGTATTAATTGCATGTGCACATTCCTTGTTTTGCAGGGTCTTGCTAAAAAACAAGCACCTATCCTACTCTTCATTGTCACCTTCCAAAAGTAGAAAAATGGAAAGCCTTTTCATCGACCGGCTCGGTTAACTCTCGAGGAATGACGAAGAAGGATGTACCGTCATTATCGGATTCCTGAGGAATACTGAATTGATCGACGGGATATTGCGTTGACAAGAGCACGCCTATCTTCCCTGGCGTGGGTGTAACAAACTGACCTTTGAACTTTGGATTAGTCCTGCCGTCATTGACTCCCGTTTGAGTAATTTCATGTGAGGATGTCACAGGTGAGTACGCACAAGACTGATTGAATTGTGACAAACCAATGAGCACAAACACGGCGAACAAGTTTGGAGTAATGGCTCGGTGGGGGCAGCATCCAAGGACAGGCTGCCGACTACTCCAGCTCTTTGCTTTCGGCAGAAAAATGCGATACAGTTTGGAGCGTCACACTTACAAATGTCGCTCTTTGCTCTGGGTGCTTCTACTTCTGAGCCACACGTGTGCCGCGGAGGCCGACAAACACGACGACAACGACCTAGTGGTCACGACCCCGTATGGCAAGTTGCGTGGGATCAAGAAGGAGTTGAACAATGACATCCTGGGGCCCGTCGTGCAGTACCTGGGCGTCCCGTTTGCCGCCCCGCCCACAGGCGCGCGCCGCTTCCAGCCGCCCGAGCCGTTGGTGCCGTGGTCGGAGATCCGCAACGCCACCCACTTTGCCCCGGTGTGCCCTCAGAACATTGTTGACGGACGCCTTCCGGACGTGATGCTGCCTGTCTGGTTCACCAACAGTATCGACGTGGTGTCCACGTACGTCCAAGACCAGAGCGAGGATTGCCTCTACCTTAACATCTATGTTCCCACTGAAGATGGTAAGTTAGATCCACGGACTGTGGGTATAATGGTTGCTATAGCAACCGTAGAAGGCGTTGGTAAAAAAAAAAACATTTTGTCAGAGTGTCATCATGAGAGCGCATGAATTTGAGCATGTTTAATAAGCATGAAGTGTATTTGGTCATCTCTTTTGTTTTTACCAGTCATCAAAAAAGTTGACCAGCTTTCGTTATTGTCAGGAAATGACGTCAGAGTAGTGATACACAAACAAAAAGCTCGTAGTACTCCTGACTCAAACAGTCGTAGGCACGATCGGCTGCAACACACACTGCACCTCAACCCACCAACATAAAAGCACACATTACTTACACCATTTAACAAACCATTAAACAGTTAATCATAGCAATAAAAGTAAGACTATTTATTGTGTGAATGTTGAGGAGCGTTGACACATATGTCATACAGAACCAAAATTCTTCTTTAATCATTCCTATTTAAAACTGTTTTATGACACTGCAGTGTTCCCTCGATTATGGCCAAAATTACGTTCCAGACCTTCCTCGTGGTTGGTGAATTTCCATAGGGACGCTATTTATTTTATGATGTATATAAATATTGTATTAATTTGAGGTCTTTATGAACCCTATAAACGCTGGTAATAATATTTACCACATACAGTGGAACCTCGATTTACGAACTGAACAGGTTTTTGAAAAGTAGATCGAAAAGTTTATATAGTGAAGCAAAGTTCGCCACAAGAAACAATGTAAACATGAATAATATATTAAAATATATTACAAAATACCTATTCTGTCTCTGGTGGTTTTTCTACTCAGCTTTAAGTGTCGTAAAGAGCTTGGGAGCGACTTGTGACTTGAATTCCCTGGGAGGAACAGCTGGTCCAAACGCAACAATTACCTTCTGGTACCTGCTGATCTGTATTTGGGATCTGCATAAGTCCTGACAAATTGCGCGAGTCCACCTTTGGCGACACTGTAGGCTTCTTCTTTTTCTCTATCTTTATGTTATGGGACATTCATCCTCTGCTGTTGCCATTTCTAATCAATCAATCAATCAATCAAAGTTTATTTATATAGCTCTAAATCACGAGTGTCTCAAAGGGCTGCACAAGCCTCGACAACATCCTCGGCACATCTGAGCTGAGATGTGGGATCTACGGGATCTGATATAATATAAAGTAGTGCAAAGTTCTTACTTATATCTGTCAGCAAACTCGCCACGGAAACCGCTAAAACATACCGGTATAGTGAGTTTACATTATCCACCCAAGGAACTTTACAACAAAGATGACGGGGAGGAGACGCTATCGAATGTGAACCACGTAAATAAGACCGCCCACAAAAACGGCAAAAGGCTCGGCAAAAGTCCATATTTTAGTGAAGGTCCTGTATGTGCTACTCTGCCAACACGTGCACACACACAGAAGTCCCCTTGGTGCCCTCACCAACAATCAGAAATCATGAAAATCCTTAATTTTAACAACCATAGTGCTACAATAATAAACATTTAATAGAGAAAAATCCACTTACATTACATTAACATCTGCAAAGAAGCAGCTTTGTGTGCTGAATCAGTGGTAGTCTTCTCCCTCACTGTGAAAGAAGTCCGCTTTGACATTATTTTCCAGAAAAGTCCATTTTCTTTACAATTAAAAACTTGCGGTTGTACGAAGCCGGCTTCCCTAATCTCATCAATACGAGCAAGCCTAAAATGGCTGCCAACGGGACACAAAATGAATGAGCAAAGCGTTTGTACACAGAGGCTAATTTGGCACATTGTAAAAGTTTGTAAGTTCGATAGTAAGCAGCTTCCTCTGGGGTGTAGGTTCTGTACTAGAAACCTTAGAAGGCGCAGAAAATTTGGACGACATTGTAGGAATTCGAATCAATAATAAATATTTTTTCACAAAAACAAGCAAAGGCTACACTGCAAAAAGTCAGTGTTAAAAAACAAGAAAAAAAATTAAATACATTTGGGGTATTTTATTTGAACTAAGCCAAATTATCTGCCAATAGAACAAGAAAATTTGGCTTGTCAAGACTTTCCAAAACAAGTAAAATTAGCTAACTTCAATGAACCCAAAAATACCTTAAAATAAGTATATTCTCACTAATAACAAGTGCACTTTTCTTGGTAGGAAAAAAAAGAGACCTTTTTGCTCAATATGTTGACAAATATTCTTAAGTGAAGTAAATGCTAGTGCCATTATCTTGACATAATGATATGCGCTCAGCATTAGATTTTTTTTAAACCAGCAAACTTATACTAAAAACTAATTTATTGTTTAGTGGAAAGGCAACAAGGCAACCGCTTGTTACTCTCGGGGTCTCCTAGCCGCTCAGGCAAATCATATGATCTAAAAATGCATTTTTCCATCGACAACATGACATCATCGCGCCAAGTGCGTGCTCTTTCAGTCAATTAGTGCGCATATATACAATGTTTTAATTGTCATTTTCAAGAATTTATCCGAATGTGCATGATCTATTTCTGTTCAACATTGTTAGAAATGTTAAATGTTTAAATATTAACTGTCAGTTTACTGTACTGTGCCAACTGTACTACTATAGGAGTACGTATTTTCTATTGTTTCATTGAAAATAAAACAGCAAAGTCCATTTGGCTGTCATCCGTTTTAATTATGAGACACAATTGTGTCAAAGTCATGATTTTTTTGTTTCATGCTTGAAATGAGAAAGTATTACTTTGAAAAAGCAGTTTTACACTTGTGAGTGTTGATGACACAGCTTTGCAACAGTTGATATTCTAGTTTCAAGCATGTTTTACTCAATATAGGTCATCAAATCTCAGCAACAAGCTGCAATATCTTACTGAGATCATTTAGGACCAAAACCCTTAAAACAAGTAAAACACTCTTAACATAAAATCTGCTTAGTGAGAAGAATTATCTTATCAGACAGAACATAAGCAAATATCACCCTTATTTGAGATATTTAATCTTACTTAGATTTCAGTTTTTGCAGTGTACCAGGACAATCAGCTGCCCGCCATCAGCCAAGAGTGACGTGTTATGTTACGTGGGCAAAGGCTTCATAATACAAATATTTTATAATCCACGTAGATAAAAAATACCTATTTACAATTTTAAAATTGGCAATGTGAAGTGGAGAAGGAACACTGTACTACTAAGTTTTACTACTAATTTTTAAAACTGATTCTAAACATTGCAACATGAAAATTACATTTCTACATTCCAAAAATCCCAACTTTTAATTTGTAATTCGACATTTTCTGCAAAGCATTTCAGGTCCGCTTTTCAGCATTCACATGTTATTTCTACACTAATTACCTTTTTTAGTTGTTATCCTTAAATATTGTGGTTAACGAAACAGTGCTCTAAGAATATGGTGCTTTTAAAAATATTCCCCCAATTCATATTTTTTTGTTTTACAAACAGTCAGGTGTTTTTGTGATGTGTTTGTGTTTGCGTCTGTGTGTGTGCGTGTTTGTGTGTGTGTGCATGCTAAAACATCTGTGCATTTTGTGTCGAGGGGGCCACATGTTATTTTTTAGTGTTCTATTCATTTTACAGTCAAAAGAATATCCAAGGAATGTGCAAGAAAACCGGGCAAGAAAATGTGTAGACATGGAGGTATGTATTATTAAATGCAAATAACGCAAACAGAAAACAATGTGTGGGGCCGGAGAAAGACAACAAGTTGTAAGTTACACGTTCTAACTTAAGCTATGGTGTGTGGGGGGGTGTTTCCAGTTTTAGGCATGCACACTGTACAGTACGTCTTGTAAATGTGTGTGTGCACGTTCACACACGCGCACACAGCGGGGAACATCAACTTGAAAATATGACAGGACTACATGATATGTTATTAAGTACAAGGGATTCAACGATATGAAAATGTCATATCACGGTTATCATTATTATCGCGGTGTAGTTGAAAGTGCTTATAACGTATTCATACCCACACTGACTAACCAAGTTTTATTTAAAAAAAAAAATCTGATAAATTGACACACAATATACTTTCTTGGCGGAAGAAACATTAAATATTGTCCTGGATTCTTAAAGGGGAACTGCACTTTTTTAGGGGAATTTTGCCTATCACTCACAATCCTTATGTAAGAGAAGAACACATGTTTTTTTTGTATTAAAGTTAAAGTTAAAGTACCAATGATTGTCACACACACACTAGGTGTGGCAAAATTATTCTCTGCATTTGACCCATCACCCTTGATCACCCCCTGGGAGGTGAAGGGAGCAGTGAGCAGCAGTGGTGGCCGCGCCCGGGAATCATTTTTGGTGATTTAACCCCCAATTCCAAACCTTGATGCTGAGTGCCAAGCAGGGAGTCCCATTTTTATAGTCTTTGGTATGATTCGACTGGGGTTTGAACTCACAACCTACCGATTTTAAGACGGACACTCTAATCAAGTGGTCCCCAACCACCAGGCGGCGGCCCGGTACCGGTCCGTGGACCTATTGGTACCGGGCCGCACAAGAAATTAAAAAAAAAAAAATAAAGTTTTTATTTTTTATTAAATCAACATAAAAAACACAATATATACATTATATATCAACATAGATCAATACAGTCTGCAGGGATACAGTCCGTAAGCACACATGATTGTATTTCTTTATGACAAAAAAAAAAAATAGCATACATCTCCCCCCCAAATTTTCAAGTGTTGACCGGTCCGCAGCTACAAAAAGGTTGGGGACCACTGCTCTAACCTGTAATCTAAATCGTAAATAAATGCGATCAAAAGTCTGCTTACAATGTAGTAACCGGCACATTTATAATATAATTTAATATTTACGTATTTTGCTCATTTTAGGCATACGCAGCGCATTAATTTCAAAAACGCCTCGCAACGTTTGCTTTTTTTAACATCATTGATTATTACTCACTGCAGACTTCATGAGAGCCAACAAACAAAATAAAACATCTTTTACCGTAAAATTTCTGCTGTCATTAGGATGCCGATTGATAGAATCTTGATATATTCCCGTTGAGATGACGAATGAGTCATAATCCTCGCGAAGAAGAGGGGAGTGGAACCAAGCGTCTTTTCGTGTCGTTTTCTCCATATCCAGGTCTAAATTGGCTGTCAAAGTGTACCAACTTGTCAGAATACGTCTTCATCCTTCTACTATCCAGGTGAGAGGCATGATTTATGATTTAGAATAAACTTTCATGAGCAAGGAAGCCAGGAAGCAGCTTGCCACTCAATGATGTGAATACAAGCTTGTGATCATGGCGCCGCTATAAATAGTTTGTCTGTTATAGCACCTATAATAACAATATCATTAATACTTGGTTAATATTCAAGTCAAGATGGCGCTTTTTGGATAGTTATTTATTGGGTTTCATGGGCGGAATAGAGGACCTCCCTTTGGCGCCGTTGTAAGCATACTTTTATACACGTTTATTTACGAGTTAAAATCATACTTGCCAACCCTCCCGAATTTTCCGGGAGACTCCCGAAATTCAGCGCCTCTCCCGAAAACCTCCCGGGACAAATATTCTCCCGAAAATCTCCCGATTTTCAGCCGGAACTTGAGGCCACGCCCCCTCCAGCTCCATGCGACCTGAGTCAGGACAGCCTTTTTTCATGACGGGAGGACAACAGGGTGACAAGAACTAAATCATCTAGACTATAGATAAATTGTATTATTATGTTCATCTTACCTAAAAATAAATATATATATTAATAATAAAAAAAAAAAATGTTTTTACTATATTTAGCTAAAAACATCAAAATTAATTATATTTTTATTTGTATTTTTTCGGACTCCTTATTACACTCAGCCATAGAATTATACATTAAAATAAACATATTTGAAATAATTGATTTTAAATGATCATAATAATTCATTTAAAATGACCATATTTAATTATTAAAATAATTGCTTGTTTATCAACAACTTTAACATTTTATTCATTACATTTTGAAGCTCTCAGAAGCCAAGTTATGTTATATTCCTTAATATTTATTTATGCAAGTTTGAAGTATCAATTATCTAAACACAGTTTTGTTTGCATATTTTCAGGATGTAGATAATATATATATATATAATGAAATACATGACTTGGTGAATTCTAGCTGTCAATATACTCCTCCCCTCTTAACCACGCCCCCCCAACCCCCCACCCCCACACCTCCCGAAATTGGAGGTCTCAAGGTTGGCAAGTATGGTTAGAATACATTAAAAAAATAAATTTGTCGTCAACGAAAGGCAAAATTAAATAAAAAAAAGTGCAGTTCCCCTTTAAGAGCCCTATTTCTGAGTGTTTAGATGTTTTAATTTTTATTTAAATGTGCCTTATGTACGGTTTATGTGACGTCACGCGACTTCTCTTGCTTTTGTTGATAGCTTTGTCTTTGTCTATAAAGTAGTGGAGAAAAAACATTCACTGTCGTATAGCTCGATCACTCTTTGCCAAGAGAGAACAGCTTGTAGGTTAAATGTGCACAATTGATAATCTCGTTGCTTAGACAGTAATGTGTTTATATACAGGTTTTGCCTCATCCCTCACTTAAAGCAGGAGTGAAGAATGCACTACTACGGTGAAGACATGATTCGTTCGAAAGAGAAAGAGATGATACAGTATTATCTGCTCACAGATGTTACTGGTGGTTGTCCTGAATAAATTAACCAACACCCACTCATAATTCTTCAATCACACACAGGATTCTCACGGGAGTGAGGCAAAAACTAACCCAGACCTACTGTAAGCATACTTGCCAACCCTCCCGATTTTTCCGGGAGACTCCCGAATTTCAGTGCCCCTCCCGAAAATCTCCCGGGGCAACCATTCTCCCGAATTTCTCCCGATTTTCACCCGGACAACAATATTAAGGGCGTGCCGTGATGGCACTGCCTTTAGCGTCCTCTACATCCTGTCGACGCGTCCGCTTTATCACCACACAAACAGCGTGCCGGCCCAGTCACATGTTGTATGCGGCTTCTGCATACACACGAAAGTGACTGCAAGACATACTTGATCAACAGTCATACAGGTCACACTGAGGGTGGCCTTATAAACAACTTTAACACTGTTACAAATATGCGCCACACTGTGAACCCACACCAAACAAGAATGACAAACACATTTCGGGAGAACATCCGCACCGTAACACAACAGAACAAATACCCAGAATCCCTTGCATCCCTAACTCTTCCGGGCTACAATATACACGGCCGCTACCACCAAACCCCGCGCCCCAACCCCGCCCACCTCAAACCCCCCCACAATCTCCCGAATTCGAAGGTCTCAAGGTTGGCAAGTATGACTGTAAGTTTAGTTTGGTATGTCGTTTCTTAATAGAGAAAGACATTGATGTCTCTTGTTTTCATGTTAGCGTTTAAGCCGGCTAGCAAGTTAGCGTTAGTCGGTCCGTGAGTTTATCAAAGTGCGACTATCAATCACATTTTTTTCAATAATTTTTATTTAAGACAGTAATACCAACTGTCACAACTTTTACCACATACATTAATATAGTTTATCATTACAAACTTAAATTTTACTGCAGACAACTATGGTTGCCTGCTTGTAGCTGTGAAACCACGTATAAATATTATCATACATTGGGGTGTAACGGTAGACCATCATCACGGTTCCGTATAGACTTCACTTTTAAGGTCACAGTTCGGTTCATTTTGGGTACAGTAAAAACTAAATGACTTACCGGTACATTAAACTGTCTAGCTTTTAGGTAAAACAACTTAATTGATTTAAAAAAATAATAATAAAAGCGTAAAATCTGACCGAGGCCTCTTTTGTATGTGTAGCCAAAGCAACTCCAGTCTGAACGATCAGGTCGCGTTCATCCAACCTATGGCCTTTTTCACACTGCATGTCAATCCCGATTTTTTCCCCCCATATGTGACCTGTATGGGATTTTTTCACTTCAATGTGAACAGTGCAATTCAACATTTTTCAAATCTGACCCAGGCCTCTTTCGTATGTGGATATACAGTAAATCAGATATGTATTGACTGTGACTGCAGTCTGAACGATCGGATTACGTTCATCTGACATGTACGTCATCAAATAGCGTCATAATTATTCACCCAAAAAAACATCCGCAAAATAAAAAAATTGACAAAACAGACAAAAATATTGTTCTAGAAACTCGCGTCATGTTCCACCTCTTTTGTCTCCGACTGCTCGCACACAAGTTCTTCGAAGCAGACCTTGCAACAAATATCCCATTATCCATAATCCCTTTGTCATACAAGGATGTATGTCTTTCTCTTTTCTGTGCGTTCTACATAGTATAACAAACTGCTAGCACAAGGCAGTTAACAATGTAATGTAATAATAAAAGCGTAAAATCTGACCGAGGCCTCTTTTGTATGTGTAGCCAAGGCAACTCCAGTCTGAACGATTAGGTCGCGTTCATCCAACCTATGGCCTTTTTCACACTGCATGTCAATCCCGATTTTTTTCCCCCATATGTGACCTGTATGGGATTTTTTCACGTCAACGTGAACAGTGCAATTCAACATTTTTCAAATCTGACCCAGGCCTCTTTTGTATGTGGATATAAATCAGATATGTATGGACTGTGACTGCAGTCTGAACGATCGGATTACGTTCATCTGACATGTACGTCATCAAATAGCGATAAGCGTCATAATTATTCACCAAAAAAACATTTGCAAAATAAAAAATTGACAAAACAGACAAAAATATTGATTCTAGGAACTCGCGTCATGTTCCACCTCTTTTGTCTCCGACTGCTCGCACACAAGTTCTTCAAAGCAGACCTTGCAACAAATGACCCATTATCCATAATCCCTTTGTCATACAAGGATGTATGTCTTTCTCTTTTCTGTGCGTTCTACGTAGTATAACAAACTGCTAGCACAAGGCAGTTAACAATGTAATGTAATAATAAAAGAGTAAAATCTGACCAAGGCTTTTTTTGTATGTGTAGCCAAGGCAACTCCAGTCTGAACGATCAGGTCGCGTTCATCCAACCTATGGCCTTTTTCACACTGCATGTCAATCCCGATTTTTTCCCCCAATATGTGACCTGTATGGAATTTTTTCACGTCAATGTGAACAGTGCAATTCAACATTTTTCAAATCTGACCCAGGCCTCTTTTGTATGTGGATATAAATCAGATATGTATGGACTGTGACTGCAGTCTGAACGATCGGATTACGTTCATCTGACATGTACGTCATCAAATAGCGATAAGCGTCATAATTATTCACCAAAAAAAACATCCGCAAAATAAAAAATTGACAAAACAGACAAAAATATTGTTCTAGAAACTCGCGTCATGTTCCACCTCTTTTGTCTCCCGACTGCTCGCACACAAGTTCTTCGAAGCAGACCTTGCAACAAATATCCCATTATCCATAATCCCTTTGTCATACAAGGATGTATGTCTTTCTCTTTTCTGTGCGTTCTACATAATATAACAAACTGCTAGCACAAGGCAGTTAACAATGTAATAATTGGGATGCTATTTAGTTTTGCTATTACCGTATTTTTTGGACTATAAGTCGCTCCGGAGTATAAGTCGCACCGGCCGAAAATGCATAATAAAGAAGGAAAAAAACATATATAAGTCGCACTGGACTATAAGTCGCATTTTTTGGGGAAATGTATTTGATAAAAGCCAACACCGAAAATATAGACATTTGAAAGGCAATTTAAAATGAATAAAGAATAGTGAACAACAGGCTGAATAAGTGTACGCTATATGAGGCATAAATAACCAACTGAGAACGTGCCTGGTATGTTAACGTAACATATTATGGTAAGAGTCATTCAAATAACTATAACATATAGAACATGCTATACGTTTACCAAACAATCTGTCACTCCTAATCGCTAAATCCCATGAAATCTTATACGTCTAGTCTCTTACGTGAATGAGCTAAATAATATTATTTGATATTTTACGGTAATGTGTTAATAATTTCACACATAAGTTGCTCCTGAGTATAAGTCGCACCCCCGGCCAAACTATGAAAAAAACTGTGACTTATAGTCCGAAAAATACGGTAACTTTGCTATTCTGCCGATAAAGCCCTCTAAAAACACACCACAACCTTCAACAATGTTTTATATACATGCTGTAAACGTGCAGTAGCAGACACATTCATGACAACATGTTGCAGTATTGCTTGTATTCCGTCACGTTCCTTCTTCCCGGAAGTGAAAACCAGTGGTGGTCAACCAAGCCAAGATGGCTGTTGTGCAGCAAACACCGTACAAACTATCTTGAGTACGCAAGGGCTCTTCCTGCAAAAAACAGATACGAGCAAAAAAGTGTAAGTTTGCAATGGATAAGATACTTTTACTTAGAAAAAAAAGATTTGTTGAGTGATATCAGGTGTTATCCGTCGGTGGAGTTCACAAGACATGTCAACTATCTTGTGCTCCAGACATCATTCTACACGACAAAACAGATGAACACTTGGAAAAGCATGATGCCTACAACTTCTTTGTGTGTGGCTGCATCAAAGAAATTGGTATCAGGACTCTCCCGTATAACAGTGAATCGTTTTTTCTCGGATACTGTTGCATTTCATGATTTAGCTTTGCGTTTTGCAATTAAACTAGGACCCAACAGCTTGACACCCGTGACCGCATATCAATTTAACAGACAATTACTGAATCATCACCATATTGGATTTTTGTCCTGTTGTATGTACTATGACACATTTTGGTACAAAATAAACAAGAAGGGAGACATACAAGTACCTTTCTGACAAAGTATCAGTGGCTCAGACTTTCTGGTTTCTGTTTGTTAAAAAAAATAATACTTCAATGGGAAATACTAAATGAGTAAAGTATATTAAAAATATATCAAACAAACCTTTAACGTAGTGGTTACTGCAAATTCGTGCTTCGACTTTGCTCCCTTGTACTGGAGTGCGTGCCACTTTTGTCGTCGTCTTTTGTAAAATCTTACACTCTTCTTGATTACCTCTAGACGAACTGTGAAGAAACGTTTATCCTTTTCGCGATTTTAACGGTTCCTACAGCTGAAAACTTTGCAATCATAGGGCATTTTTCTTCGAAAATACCAATTGAGAACAGTTGCTGCTTGACAATCACGCATATTTAATGAGCCAGACATGACATCATTCACATCCAAGCAATTATTTATCATTTTAAGCATTACCGAAGCTTCTTTCCTTGGCACATTGATTTCACAGAGGGCATAGCAACGAATGCTACTAGCGTCAACAACAACAACTTTGTGGGAACCACAGATAAGTACTTTGGGACAAATGATATACCAGAACCTTATCTTTTTTAGCCTGAATATATGGAAGATGAGCTACAACTTTTAAAAGCTGGGTGCTCGGCAGATTCAGCCATAGTGAAACACTAAGTAAGAGCATGTAGCAACAACAATTTGACAAAACTCTCTAATGGAAAGGTTGTATTTTTCAGCACAGACTTTACTCCTTGTTTAGCTGGTAAATTCAACATAACCCCCAGTCCTCAGGTAAAAAATGCTAGGACGAAACAATCATCTTGCTGCGTCTTCCCTAGCAATGTCGTCAAGTTGAGGGCCAGATATGTCGGTCCTGATTTTAAGCTGGTAGCATTTAGAATTTCTAAGATTCAAAATGTTCCATACTCAAAGGTGGTCCAGCAATAGCAACTCCAGTCGCTGATAGCATGCCCGTCGGCTCTCTATTGTAGTCCAAGGCACTGCGAGCGAGGCGTTGTGTCATTATGCTAGAAAAGTAGTTCCTCTGTGTTATCTCCTACAATAACAATGTTGCTATACCTTGGTTAATATGCAGGTCATGACAAGTAAATGGAGAATTGTTGGAGGGTTTTGGAGAATCCCCATTACCTGCCTTGTCAGTGGCCTCGTGCTAGCAGTTTTTCACTATTCAGAACGCACAGAAAAAGGAAAGTCGTGTGTTCTTGTCTCTAATTAGGATTGTGAATGATAGGCACATTTTTTTAAGTGCAGTTGAGTTGAAGTTTGAGAAAACTGGTTGCACAAAATCCTTAAACTTGCCACAAATGCATCAGGAGTGGCCTACATGAATCAGAGCCATGTCTACTTCACTGCAGAGCGTGTGACGTCATGTTTGGTGCACATTCGGGTCACTTCTAGGGCCCATTCCATCCACATTATACGTCACATTTTTGTAATGGCAACATTAAAAAAGATCCTATTTAACAAGAAAATCCAAATTGGCCATCACACCCTGCAGCTTTTTGTGTCCTATTTATAAAGATAGTTCCCGAGGCTCCTGCCTGATATTGTCTCCCCAAATCAGGTGTATTTTTACTTGAAAGTATTCTTTGGTTTAGCTCCTAGCAAGTTCTGGAGAGGACTGGTTGATTTTCATTGATACAGGTATCTTTGTATCGTTGTGTTGCAAGTTTTCAATCTGTTAGATTGCTCCTGACCAGTTTGGAGTTGCATGGAAAATTATTTAATTCCCTTGTTAATTTACCTTCTCGTTCACTAGGATGTGGCGGATATTTTTGCACTATTATCTTAGTCCTTACTACTAGGGATGATGTTCGAAAACCGGTTCTCCCGATGCTTCGATAAGAGAAGAACCGATTCCATGGATTCAAATCCCTTTTTGAGAACCGGTTCCCGTTATCGAAGCCACTATACAGTATTTTCGCGACCATAGGGCGAGGGGCAGAGCAGAAAAGAAATGGCAGATCAACTGGTCTAAAAGGGGGGTCTATTTAAAGGCTAGAGCAGGGGTGCTCATTACGTCGATCGCGATCTACCGGTCGATCTCGGAGGGTGTGTGAGTCGATCACCAGCCAGGCATTAAAAAAATAGTCCTAAAAATGAGCGGTCATAAATCTTCACTATGACGTCACTTTCGTCACTTGATTGACATTCACGGCACCCGAGGGTCTTCTGAGATGACGCTGGCTGCTGCCAGCTCATTAAAATTACCGACTGGCAGGCGAGAAACACTTTATTTCAACAGACTCTGGCGCCGTACCTGTCGTCAAAACTCCAAAGACCGACTGCACAGTTGCACAATAAAATCTCTGCTTCATCCTGCCTGCGCTACCAAAATAAGAGTCTCAGAAAGCTGGCGTGTACAAGCTTGCAAGCTACGGAGTTTGCCGACAATGTATTTCTTGTAAAGTGTATACTAAGGAGTACGGAAGCTGGACAAATAAGATGCCAAAAACCAACCACTTTCATGTGGTATTGGACAGAAAGGAGGACTTTTTTTCTCCTCCATTCGAAAATGCGGACGTTATCATCACCACTGTCTGATTCCAATCAATGCAAGTCATCAGAATCAGGTAATACACCAACTTATATTCTTGTCTTCATGAAAGAAAGGAATCTATATGTCTTAAACATGCTTGTATTATCTTTAACCACCTTTAACTTGTTAACAATATTAACTATATGTGTTAAACATGCTTGTATTATCTGTAAACACCTTTAACTTGTTAACAATATTAACTATATGTATTAAACATACTTGTATTATCATTAAACACCTTTAATGTATTAACAATATTAACTATATGTGTTAAACATGCTTGCATTATCATTAAACACCTTTAACTTGTTAACAAAAACATATATTTCATAAATAAGTAAATATAAATTATATATATGAATGAGGTAGATCCCCACGACTTGATCAATTGAAAAGTAGCTCGCCTGCAGAAAAAGTGTGAGCACCTCTGGGCTAGAGTATACAAATGAGTTTTAAGATTGGACTTAAATGCTTCTACTAACAAACTTCTATGAAAAAATTGGCAAAGCCAATCGATGCCAATGTCTGATCTCTCACATGTCAAACTTATTACAGTTCGACTTTTCTGCCAAATTGGCTTTCACTTTGTTTTAGCATGGGGGCATACAACTAAATACTACTAGATACAACTAGATAAATACGTCAGCGCGCTGTAGTAGACATTCCAAAGCGACATTACTATGTGGCGGCCATCTTAGTGGGGGCCACTTCTCCGTTTAAGGCAACGCAAAGCAATTAGAGCTGTCAAAGTTAACGCAATAGTAAAAGGGTACATTATTGAAAGCCCAGGATCAAAGTCATGGCAAGTCGTTCTCCCCGACAAGACAAGACCATTTTCATCCATGATCACAATGCGCCGTCATCACTGCAGCAAATACTCGCTGGCGTGCTTGCATTCAAAGGGGTGGAGCTTCACTTCTGTGTTTAGATTACAGTTTAGTGCGTTGATAACATAAAAAGTAGATTGTTTCTGTACTGGTTTAGTAAGATAGAATACAAGCTCAGCAGGAAGAAAAGACAGGCAGGCAGAAAGTCAAGTGGTACTTTTTATTGTCATTGCAACATGTCAAGACAGCTCTTCTCGAACCAATCACACACTTTGGGCATCAAAATAAAAGCACTAGACATCACATCTGGTTCAACTGCACTAACCAAAATAAAGAAATGTCTTACATTACGATCATGGTTTGATTGTCAAAGATGTTTTGTAATGTAATCTGTGATATTTCTACCTAAATAAATGCTAGTATGTCAGTTGAGGACTATAGGGGGGGACATTTTCTGGCTGGATAAAATATTGTGTATATTCTTTTAAAACATGTTCTAGTTGATAGTCCTCGATTACAGAATGTTTAGACAGGTTGAATATTACAGATCATGAATAAATAGTGAAGGTTAAGACATTGTCATTCAGTGATATGAATATCATTACCCTGTACAACATGGAATGTACAGAATATCAGAAGCATTTATTCAGGTAGACATATCACAGATTACCTTACCAAATTGTCAGGGCGTGGACTATTTCGCAAATTACTGCGAGGATTGCTTTCCCGAGACGCAAACGGACTATAGCAGACATGGCTTGAAGGTAGGAACATGATTTAATTAATTGCTACTCAAAAAAGGTACAAACAAAAGCGCTCACAGCGGAGGCACTAAACTTGGCGCAGGAAGCAAAAACGTAAACACATAGCCTGAACTATGGTCATAAACAAAAACACTTACGGTGACGTGAGCAGAGCAGCATGAACTATGAACAAGAATAAACAGAGCATGATAATGTCAAGAGTACTATGGCATGGGCAGAGCAAAAACAGAGTAGCACATAGCAAGAACAGAGTATCATATAGAGTAATGTCGCCAGGCCGACTACCAGGCAACTACAGGCTTAAATAGTCTCTTCTTGATTAGTGACAGGTGCGCGAGTCCAAATGAGTCAGGTGAAACCAATGAGTCGTCATGGTGACAAAACAAACCAGGAAGCGCAAACAGGAACTAAAAGAGTCCAAAAACCAACAGAACATAACCAAACAAAACATGACCACCGAACATGACACAAATATCTTTGACAACCAAACCATGATCGTAACAATCCGCATTTTATGTTAATATTGCGTGAAAATGGCATCTAAACACGAAAGTGTAACTTCTCTCCTCTGAATGCAAGTGCTACAGCAGGAATACAAAATCTGGCAAGACACCAACCAACTGCTGGTCATTGTTTTTAATTGTCATTAAAAGCGTGTTTATGTCTATTGTGTGTTGAGCTGTTTAGAAAGGATACTGTTTACAAAACATTTCATTTAAAATAATTTTCCAGTCATGGTATTGAAAACTTAGGTACACTAATAATTGATAACAAAAATATACCTATCTGCGATTAATCGTGATTAATCAAGATTAAATTGTCAATTGCTTTATTGTCAACGCCAAATCATGTGCTATTAATACACATTTGATGAATAACAATGGAAAAACCTATAAAACTGTTATTGCCCGTGTCCTTGTTTCAGCCTTGCGTATTTAGCAAGCATAAACAGTTCAATCAAATGTTGTTTTTGTGCCATCTACAAGATTTGAATACTTTGCCTGTACTAGCTTAGGCTCACTGTTGGCACATAGTTCAAAGGGATATGACGTATGTAATTATATCTATGGTGGCAGCTAGCTAGAGTTATCTCTCCTTAGCTTCTGGTAGTGTTTTTTTTACAGCGGTGACGTATTTTCTTAAAAAGCAATAGGGTAATTTGGAGGTGGTGGTTATCCCGTCCGCAAGGTATGTGCTAACTTACTTTTACTAACTTATCTAACTTTTTTTTTAGAAGCGTCATTTAACAACTTTGTTCTCTTGTTTCGTTTTATAATGATTATGTATTGTCCTCAAAACACTAATTGTATGTCTAAGTTGTTTAGCATGAACTGTATATCAGCACAGAAATGTTGTATTACTTTGATATTTCAGGTGGGTTCAGACATGAATAATGCACTTTGTTGTGAGCTATATTCACTTTTTAGCTGTGACAGTCATTCAAGTTGTGTCAAATATTTATTGTAATAGCTTGCCCAGCTAATGTTAACTGCTAAGGCCATGCTATGTGATATGATGGAGTATAGACTAAATGGTGCGTTCCATTTCTACTGGCAAGTCGGAATGTTCAGGGTTCCAAGTCGAACGTTTTAACTGGAACGCCTCCCGAAGTTGGATTTCCTACCCAGAGTTGGCTTCAAAGATGGCTGCTCTGAGTGTACACAATAATAGAAGCTTCTGTAATATACGTTATTATCACTATGTATTGCTGTAAACCAGGGGTGCTCATAACGTCGATCGCGAGCTACCGGTCGATCTCGGAGGGTGTGTCAGTCGATCACCAGCCAGGCATTAAAAAAATAGTCCTAAAAATGAGCGATCATAAATCTTCACTATGATGTCACTTTCGTCACTTGATTGACATTCACGGCACCCGAGGGTCTTCTGAGATGACGCTGGCTGCTGCCAGCTCATTAAAATTACCGACTGGAAGGCGAGAAACACTTTATTTCAACAGACTCTGGCGCCGTACTTGTTGTCAAAACTCCAAAGACCGACTGCACAGTTGCGCTAACAAAACAAGAGTCTCAGAAAGCTGGCGTGCACAAGCTAGCAAGCTACGGAGTTTGCCGACAATGTATTTCTTGTGAAGTGTATACAAAGGAGTACGGAAGCTGGACAAATAAGATGCCAAAAACCAACCACTTTCATGTGGTATTGGACAGAAAGGAGGACTTTTTTCTCCTCCATTCAAAAATGCGGACGTTTTTAGCACCACTGTCTGATTCCAATCAATGCAAGTCATCAGAATCAGGTAATACACCAACTTATATTGTATTCTTGTCTTCATGAAAGAAAGGAATCTATATTTGTTAAACATGCCTGTATTATCTTTAAACACCTTAAATTGTTAACAATATTAACTATATGTGTTAAACATGCTTGCATTATCTTTAAACACCTTTAACTTATTAACAATATTAACTATATGTGTTGAACATGCTTGTATTATCATTAAACACCTCTAACTTGTTAACAATATTAACTATATGTGTTAAACATGCTTGTATTATCTTTAAACACCTTTAACTTATTAATAATATTAACTATATGTATTAAACATGCTTGTATTATCATTAAACACCTTTAACTTGTTAACAATATTAACTATATGTATTAAACATGCTTGCATTTTCTTTAAACACCTTTAATTTGTTAACAATATTAACTATATGTATTAAACATACTTGTATTATCATTAAACACCTTTAATTTATTAACAATATTAACTATATGTATTAAACATTCTTGTATTATCATTAAACACCTTTAATTTATTAACTATGTGTTAAACATGATTGCATAATCATTAAACACCTTTAATTTATTAACAATATTAACTATATGTGTTAAACATGCATGCATTATCATTAAACACCTTTAACTTATTAACAAACACATATATTTCATAAATAAGTAAATATAAATTATATATATGAATGAGGTAGATCTCCACGACTTGATCAATTGAAAAGTAGCTCGCCTGCAGAAAAAGTGTGAGCACCCCTGCTGTAGGGTAATGTTGCTGTAATGTAAATTTAAATTTTTCAAGTGTTTAATACGTTTTACATCGCTAGTAATAGCATCTGTTTCCTCTTCATAGACCGTGTTTGAAGGTTGCAAAAGGACTGCATATTTTTCCATTTTATATCCAGATAAGTTAAGCTGAATAATATAGTTTTCAAGGATATGGACATCTTGATTTCCGACCTTGTAACTGGAACGCTCATATGTCGGCCGTGATGTCATTCCCAGTTCTGACTTCCAACTTCCAAGGTTAATGGAACACACATTATAAGACTTGAATTTTTTATTCCTACATGACAACAGAATTTAGGTGCAATGCTAACATTTTGTATTTATTGGATGTTTCAGGGCAACAGTAAAACATTTGGAGACCTACGTTTACTAAGGCCATGTACACACAAACACGGATACTTTTATAGGAAGGTAAAACATCTTGATCCACTGTATGTCCGCATGCAAACATATCCACAAGGGACTATAAGGTAATTTTGGCACACATCTGAAGTGTCCATGACGTCACTTTTAGAGGCGGCACGAGAGCAAACATGGCGGGTCACAGCACGAAAAAGGCATTGATGCCTCTTTTTGTAAATGTACAGCAAAGTATTACTACATTTACGCTTAAACATACAATGGAGCCTAGATTTAGTAACTTTATTGGTTCTTGAACAGGGTTTGTACATCAAAAATTTCGTATAGTGAAGCAAATTTCTCCCTAAGAAACCATGTAAATACAGTTAATAATGGTTTCCAGACTCAACATAAGTCCCTTTTTAGTGAAGGTTTGTACACTTTGAACTCAATATAAAGTGCTATACAGTACTGTATATCAAACAAACATAACAAAGTAAAGGGTGATGGATTAACTTTCTGTTTATTAACAAACCAAAACATGTTGAACTGTGCTGTATGCGCTGCTCTGCCAACACACACACACACAGAAAGTCACATTGATGCCCACACAAACGATCAGAAATCACAAAAATCCTTAACTTTAACAACCATATTGCTCCAAGAATAACAATTTTATAAAGTTAAATCCACCCACATTAACATCAGCAAGGCAGCTGAAGAGGGAGAAGGAAGGGGGCCGTGGGTGCGTGTCTTTACCTTGAAAGACCGCAGCTGAACGAGAGGTAGTGTCTTTTTCTCTGCTGTGAAATAAGTCTGCTCTGGCATATTTTTCTAGAGAAGTCCGGGCTTAAAAATTAAAACTTGCTGTGGTACGAAGCCTGCTTCGTCAATTCTTCCTTACTTATGAGCGCCATTAATGTACTCCCCGCAAATAGTCTTTTTTTTTGTTCACTTTGGTCTGCAGTGTAAACATAGATTAAGATCCAAATACCACGTGCTAAACAGCTTGTACAAAAAATTTAATTGTGTGTACTATTAGTGGGCCTGTGATCTACTAACTTATTTGAATGAGGTTTATCTGTGTACTACTGGCTGAGGCCATGGAAACATGTGTTTCCCTTCACCAACATGTTGTTATGCACTCTGACCTGTGTGCAATGTTGTTGAACTAGCAGCACACATCTAAAAATCTTTTACCTTTTCTCCACTGTAGAATGAGAATCTATAGACAACCAGAAAGTGTTTTTAGCGTGCTGACGGTGTGCACTGCAGGGAGGCAGCGGACCATCTTAACAGCAGCACATTTATGCGTCTGGAATGATCCAAACGCAAGAAAGTACATATTGAAAGATGTTTTTTTCAAATTGAAACATATTTCTTCAATGAAAAAAGGAAAGGCATTGAAAAAAAACACCAGCAGACACCAAAACGCATCAATTTAATTTGTTTTAATCAGCACTTTAAATCATCCAGCAATTATAAAATTATGAAATAGTATTACTGAATAGACAACATTTGTAATGCTTTTTATGTCTGACAGTCCATATACCGTATTTTTCGGAGTATAAGTCGCACCGGCCGAAAATGCATATTAAAGAAGGAAAAAAACATATATAAGTCGCACTGGAGTGGAAGTCGCATTTTTTGGGGAAATACATTTGATAAAACCCAACACCAAGAATAAACATTTGAAAGGCAATTTAAAATAAATAAAAAATAGTGAACAACAGGCTGAATACGTTATATGAGGCATAAATAACCAACTGAGAACGTGCCTGGTATGTTAACGTAACATATTATGGTAAGAGTCATTCAAATAACTATAACATATAAAACATGCTATACGTTTACCAAACAATCTGTCACTCCTAATCGCTAAATCCCATGAAATCTTATACGTCTAGTCTCTTACGTGAATGAGCTAAATAATATTATTTGATATTTTACGGTAATGTGTTAAAAATTTCACACATAAGTCGCTCCTGAGTATAAGTCGCACCCCCGGCCAAACTATGAAAAAAACTGCGACTTATAGTCCGAAAAATACGGTAATAGTTTTTATTTCTGACCGTCCAAAATGTTGACACACACACGTAGGACGGATGATTCTCGTCTGTCCATCGTCTGTCTGTGCGCCGCCAGAACTCATCGTGCAGCCGTGTGTGGAACTGGCAGTTTGCAGGTTCTTCCGACACATGCCAAATATAACGCTACATAATGCTCGCAAAAGGGTGATGAGTGTTGATAAATTGCATTGCGTGTGTTAAATAATTATATTTGCATCTTCTCCTCCAAGGATTGTGGGCGTTTTGATGATCAGCGTAGATTTTGCATATTTATGCTATCAAGTTTGCAAGTGTTTTAGTAGACGCAAACCTTTAGTAAACCAGGTCCATAGTGCGTAGATCAGTGGTTCTTAACCTTGTGTCATGACTTGGTCTTGGGTGTTTGCTTTTCCGGAATGCAACGGAAAGTTGGCTCAGGCGAGACGGGAATGTAAGTACATGATTTATTTAATATATCAAAAAAAGTACAAACGAAAAGCGCGAACTAGGGCGGAAATACAAAACTTGACTATAAACACAAAACTTGCACAAACTATGGCATGAATAAAGAAAACTTACTTGGACGAGAAACCGACATGAAAAAAGAGCAGCAAGGGTCTTAAGGGTGTGTGGAGAATGTGCAGAAGCATAAATGTGGGATGTCGCCAGGAAGACAAACTGAAAACAATGAACTTAAATACTAGAGACATGATTAACGAAAACAGGTGCGTGACTCAAAACGTGAAACAGGTGCGTGACGTGACAGGTGAAAACTAATGGGTTGCTATGGTGACAAACAAGAGTGCACAATGAGTCCAAACGTGGAACAGGTGAAACTAATGGGTAACCATGGAAACAAGACAAGGGAGTGAAAAGCCAGAAACGAAAGAGTCCAATAACTAAACAAAACAAAACATGACTAATACAAAACATGGTCACACAGACATGACACCTTGTTGGAGGTACCGAACCCCACCAGTTTCATATGCGCATTCACCAAACCCTTCTTTAGTGAAAAATAAAATGTTTTTTTTTTTTTCAAATTCAAGACAAACTTATATGTTTTTGGTAACACTTTAGTATGGGGAACATATTCTAAGTAACAAAGACTTCATTTAGAGTTATTTGGTTAGGGTTAGAGGGTTAGGGCCAGGGTTAGAGGGTTAGGGTTATAATAAGGCCATGCCGAATAATGCATTAATAAGTACTTAATAATGACTAGTTAAGAGCCAATATGTTACTAATTTGCATGTTAATAAGCAACTAATTAATGGTGAATATGTTCCCCATACTAAAGATTTACCATGTTTTATTACTGATGCACAAAATGAACCGTGCATGAACATCACCTTTTTTCAAACAACAAAACCAACACATTGCATAAACTCACAACAAATTACACACCTGCAAATCAGTCTGCCGTTTCCGTAATACGTCGATAGGGAGAAGTTTTTATTTATACGATGAGTCGGGTGTGTTTTGACCTCCGCCGAACCCCTGAGCCCGACTCACCAAACCCCTAGGGTTCGATCGAACCCAGGTTAAGAACCACTGGCGTAGAGATAATGAAGCCTAAGTACATAAGTGTGCGAATTAAGACACAACCCATGTGAACAAACTCTGCTTTGAACCTATGCGACACATCATCATATCCACGTGGCTGTTAAATGAAACTGTCAACATATATCTTTTCAAAACGAAGCGGAATAGTAGGTGACAGACTAAAAGCAGATCCTTGAGACGACTCCGGCCGGGCTGTAGGTTTCCCTTGGCTTTGGTTTCAGCTTTGTGTGTGGTATCAAGTTTGCACGTGTTTTAGTACACTCAAACCTTCAGTAAATCCAGCCCTTAGTATCAATACTATCCATATTTAGATTGATTTGCCCTAGAATCAAAGTTATCAAGATGTAACTTGATGTGCCGAATCATATCAAACATTTGTACAATTAAATTCTTATTACAATGTAGAGTAGTTACCTACTTTTGTGTGTACAGCACCTTTTTTTCTTTTTTTTTGTCTGAAGAAAACGTCTTGTATAATAATGTGGAAACAAGTCTTTTTGTGTATTTTGAATTGAAGGCGACAGAAGCCTTTAAAAATAGTACATCATTACCAGCCCACTCCCTAGGATGTCAGGGGCTTTTTTATTTTTTTAAAGTTTTGTTGCAGCCTTCAATGTGTGATTTCATAAGAGATTTTCCTTAGAAGTGTTGCAAAAGCGTTTCCCTTTGTGTAAACTATACTCGGAACATTTGTTGAATAATAATTAGCAAATATATTTTTAAAAAGTGACAATTGGCATTCTAAGCACACACAAATATTACCATGACTGCAAAAATGTAGTAAAATATAAAGTATTCTTAATAGAACACCATGAAATAAATAAAATGTTGTCTCGGCTTCACATAAGACAAAAACAAAGACCAAATATTCCCAGTTCCAAAATTGTTCAAAATGTTCAAAAGAGTTCAAAGAACCTCACGACAAATTTCCATCCATCCATCCATTTTCTACCGCTTGTCCCTTTTGCGGGTGGTGCTGGAGCCTATCTCAGCTGCATTCGGGCGGAAGGCGGGGGACACCCTGGACAAGTCGCCACCTCATCACAGGGTCAACACAGATAGACAGACAACACTCACATTCAAACGCTAGGGCCAATTTAGTGTTGCCAATCCACCTATCCCCAGGTGCATGTCTTTGGAGGTGGGAGGAAGCCGGAGGTAACCCACGCAGTCACGGGGAGAACATGCAAACTCAATCATCATTTATGGTGAAGCCAACCAATCTAATATTCTAATAGCACTTGTTAGACAATAAGGGTGGAAAAACTACTAATATGGCAAGATATTGCTATACGTTTTATAACGTTGTAATAAACATTTTTAATGTCGATTTATTTTATTTTTTTACAAAATATACTGTATAGCAGGGGTCCCAAAACTATACATATATATACACATACTGTATATATACATATATATTAGGGATGTCCGATAATGGCTTTTTGCCGATATTCCGATATTGTCCAACTCTTTAATTACCAATACCGATATCAACCGATATATGCAGTCGTGGAATTCACACATTATTATGCCTAGTTTGGACAACCAAGTATGGTGAAGATAAGGTACTTTTAAAAAAAATTAATGAAATAGGATAAATGAATTAAAAACATTTTCTTAAAATATAACATAAAAAAGAAAGTGAAACAATATAAAAATAGTTACATAGAAACTAGTAATTAATGAAAATTAGTCAAATTAACTGTTAAAGGTTAGTACTATTAGTGGACCAGCAGCACGCACAATCATGTGTGCTTACGGACTGTATCCCTGGCAGACTGTATTGATATATATTGATATATAATGTAGGAACCAGAATATTAATAACAGAAAGAAACAACCTTTTTGTGTGAATGAGTGTAAATGGGGGAGGGAAGTTTTTTGGGTTGGTGCACTAATTGTAAGTGTATCTTGTGTTTTTATGTTGATTTAATAAAGAAAAATAAAATTTAAAAAAACGATACCGATAATAAAAAAAAACGATAGTGATAATTTCTGATATTACATTTTAACGCATTTATCGGCCGGTAATATCGGCAGGCCGATATTATCGGACAGTATATATATACATATATATATGTTTGAAGGACCCTTGCTGCATAGTAATGTAAATATATACCGGTAATCACCTCATATTTCTTGTATTTTTCACTGATAGATAACTTGCTTTGAAATCATAAGTCATGGTGACAAGCAGCTATTAAGGTAAGGAGTGTCCCGATCCACTATTGATATCAGATATCGGTCTGATACCAGCAAAGAAATTAAGTATCGGATGATATTGGTTTGCATGTAAAATGTCCAAGTTGGACAGTGGGAACAATTTGCTAAATTTAAGTAATTATTGTGGGCACTAAGTGTCGCCGAAAACAAATGACCACTCTACTTCAATTTACTGACAGCATACGTCTCTTATAAGTTTATTCATAATGGTTTATGTTATTGTTCTGTTTGACTAATTTTACTTCATTACTCCATTCTACAAAATAATAAAAGTATGAATGAATTTTGCTTATATATCTGTGTTGGCCCTGCGATGAGGTGGCGACTTGTCCAGGGTGTAGACCGCCTTCTGCCCGAATGGAGCTGAGATAGGCTCCATCACCCACCGCGACCCCAAGCGGTAGAAAATGGATGGATGTATCAGATTAATGTCGGTATCGGCCAATAGTCAAGGCTCCAATATCAGTATCGTACCAGATCTGGTCTTGAGTTTGACACCTGTGATGTAGACAATCACAATACTAAATTATATTGTGATACAATTGGTGTCGTGAATACCCAGCCCTACAATACAAGCTGTACACTGACTACTCATAAGTATATTCAAGTTCAATTTGTTTTCTATATTGTTGTCCCCTAAAAATATACTCTATAAGGAAATGTGAGTATAATAGTGCGAGAAACTAGTTTTACTATTATCTTTAGTCCAGTGGTTCTCAAACTTTTCTTTTCAAGTGCCACCTCAGTAAAAACTTGGCTCTCAAAGTACTACCATAATGACCAACATTAAAATACAGTAGCGTAGTAGGCCCAAGTGGTCATTAAAAACAAGTATATTTAATATGTTTGGCCCCCGTACTATTACACACAATGTAAACAGTAACACTGTGTTTAATTATGGCAAAATAAAACACTGTACTTTAATCAAGAGATTCTTTTGCCTACCACTAGATGCGTACGAGGGTTTGAGAATCAATGTATTAGTCTTATTGTTTTGACTTCCATTCCTTAAGCAACACTTTACTACAATATGTTTTGTAAGATGGCACTGCAAATATGTCATATCTACACTTTATTTTTTTTACAGAATTGATCAATTTAAAATTGCATTTTATTTCTAAAAAATTTATAATTACATTCATTCATTTTAATTGTACAATAACTCCGTATGAAAGATCCTGTATTACTGTCCGCTCTGTTTGTCCGCCACTTGCTGACGTTTGCCACCATTTTTTACAGTTAAAAAGTACTTATCAGTCATCAAGGTTTACCTTTGGGTTCTAACACGCTCGGGAAGTGACGAGCGCGGTCTCTGGTGGTGGTTTTTGTTGACACCATCTCCTTCAATGTAAACATGGAAGTGAAGTCGTGAAATCTGATTGGCCAAAATTTGCAAGGCATTTTGACGGGATTGGTTGAACAACATTGCAAAAATCCTGGGGGGGTGATTGTCTTTTTTTTTAGGGGTGCACGATATTATTTTTTTTCAAGCCGATACCAATAACTTCCTGCTTCTCAAGGCCGATACCAATGACTTACTTATATTTATTATTTTTTAATGTTGATTTAAGTGTAGTTTGTGCACACTTGGAGGTTAGAAATATTTAAAAAGGTGGATTTGATCAAGTGTTCCTGCAGATTTGTCCTGACAAAAGTCGGTATATTCAACTGGTCGTCCGGCGCCATCGTTTCCATGATGAAGTCGAAATCACTTTTATTGGCAAAGAATGTTGAACACAAAAGGAATTTGATTTGGTAGACTGTGCTCTCTTTGTTCAATCCAAGAAACAGAGGAAAAACGCAACACCTGCGAGAGAGCACAGTATCTGCGGCGCCATCTTGGTATGAAAACGAGGGAAACATTAAAGAACATAGAGGACTAGAGATGTCCGATAAATGCTTTAAAATGTAATATTGGAAATTATCGGTATCGTTTTTTAAATTATCGGTATTGTGTTTTTTTTGTGTTTTTTTGTTTGTTTTATTAACTCAACATAAAAAACACAAGATACACTTACAATAAGTGCACCAACCCAAAAAAACCTCCATCCCCCATTTACACTCATTCACACAAAAGGGTTGTTTCTTTCTGTTATTAATATTCTGGTTCCTACATTATATATTAATATATATCAATACAGTCTGCAAGGGATACAGTCCGTAAGCACACATGATTGTGCATGCTGCTGGTCCACTAATAGTACTAACCTTTAACAGAGACAAACTGTAATAACTTGAAGTAAATAATGAAGATTAAAAACCAATTACAAAAAAAAAAAAAAAAAATTAACTAAAAGCAGTCTTTCTCACAATGTGTCAACTTTTTTCTTATGAAATTGGGAACAATTTCTCATATTATATCTGTTTCTGTAGTATTGCAATATTTTTTCATAAAATTGTTACTTTTTTATGTAGAATTATAACTTTTTAATGCGAAATTGTGACATTTGTCATATACAATTCTGACTTTTATCACAATATTCCCAATTGTTTTGTTGTTCTGGTAAAATAGTGAAATTTTTTTGAGTAAAATGATGACTTGTCATAATTTTGCCAGGTAAAAATTCTGATGATTATTATAATATCGCCAACATTTTTAAGTTTTCTTATGATATTGTGACTTTTGTCGAGTAAAATTACGACTCTTTTCATGAGCCAAAATGTTAAGCTTTTTCATTTTCATTAATTACTAGTTTCTATGTAACTGTTTTTATATTGTTTTAATTTCTTTTTTATTCAAGAAAATGTTTTTAATTTATTTATCTTATATTATTTTATTAATTCTTTTAAAAAGGACCTTATCTTCACCATACCTGGTTGTCCAAATTAGGCATAATAATGTGTTAATTCCACGACAGTTTATATCGGTATCGGTTGATATCGGTATCGGTAATTAAGAGTTGGACAATATCGGATTTTGGCAAAAAAGCCATTATCGGACATCCCTATAGAGGACATTAGAAGAGTACAGAGATGATGCAACCAGCTGCCACTTCAGTAACGCCATTTCCACATACAGCGAGAAATGTAAAACACACCAAAAATAAATTTGCAATACATAATACATATTGCACACATACGATTGGGTTTCAGGTGGCTGATAAGGTTTGATGTGTTGAAGTGTGATGTTCTTCCCTCTCCTCGTGGCACGTTTGCAGAAGACTTGGTGCAAATAGCACGCCAAAAATGTCTTCGTGGGAAACCATGTTTGTTTACAACGAGCCCCGCAAGGCGCGTAAGAGAAAAGGAGCGCTTGATTGACTCACCTTAACCCGCCAACAGCACAGTACGGGTAATCTCGCCTCTTGGAGCTTTTTTTTTTTTTTTTTTTTTTTTTTTAATGAGTTATTGAAGCAATTTTTTCAATGTGATAGGTTTTTTTTCCGCGTGCCGTCATAATTCCTCATATCGGCCCGATAATTGTCGGTCCGATATTTATCGTGCACCCCTAGTCTTTTTTTCATCATCTTTTGAAGCTGTATATGTTTTTGATGATGGTGTTTTCCTCCTTCCTTTTTCTTCTTCTTGGTCTTCATAGGTCCCATTACAAAGAAACACTCTGATGATTTAGGTGATAATGACCGCGCAGCAGACGAAGGTATTTTCTACTAACAAAATGGTTTGCATGAATTACAAAACCAATGCCCCGCCCCACCCCACCCACCTCCCTCCTCCACATATTTTCATCTCCAATTCTTGCCTTTTTTTTTTTTTTTTTTTTTTTTTTTAGCTATGGACATTTTTTTCTTGTGAAACTATATTGAGGCTGAATATGTTTTTATCTTTTCAGCTTTCTATTTTGAAGTTTACATGTCAACATTGTTGTCTTTGACAATGTAGATTGTCTGTTCTTTCTTACTTTTTTTCTATGTTGCATCCTATGTTGGCAGTTTAGTAAATATGAATCACAACAGTGTTTTGCATGGCACCCATGATCTATTTCATTTGAAATATTCAAATGTCAATGACTGGCTTGCACTCAGTGCAATACGATGTGGAAATTTTAGGCAATCGTACTGTAAATATTGTCTTAGGTCAACAAGTATTGATGAAATAAATGCAAGTATTGATTAAAAAACACTTTAAGACCAATGTCTTGAAAAAATATATCACTCTTGAATCAACACTGTAGTTAATACTATGATCAATGTTAATTAAAAAGTAAATGTGAGATATAAATAATAATGGAAGTATAATTGTTTGTATATAGTATATAATTGGTGCAAAGGTTTAACACGTGTACAAGGATATTTCACATGCCTTTACTGTGTATATAATTTAACTGTGTTTATGTTGTGTATGATGTGTATTTATAATATATTGTACAAAGGACATTTCATAATTTTTGGAAGTTAATCTTGTTCTTGACATTGTTTATAGGGTTAGGCGCAATAAGTGTTCAACTTCAGCCTAAACCCTTTCGGTCTGCAACATTTTCATTTTCAATCTATGAATGTACAACTGTTTGTTTATTTTGTTGACCATTGACTGAAGAATAATAATTAACTAAACTAACTCGGTCTGTCCCTATCCGATATTGATATCAATCTGATATCAGCAAAAAAATCTGTTTGTATTGGCTTACGTCTAAAAAATCTCTGTTATCAGCGCTCTGATACAAGCGGTCCTGCATTGTGTTTACTTGTGCAAAGCTGACAGTCAGTTAACATCTAAATGTTCTCCAATAAGCACACAAGGTTGGGTTTTTCTTTACAATTAAAATTAATTAAAATTTTAAAAATAATGGTACAGAACTACACAATTCTGGAAAAAATTTCAATAATAATTTACTTGCTTAAAGCCAAGTGTCGAGAACGTGTGAGATGACGACGATTTGTTGTGATTTCAAAATGCAGACAGTAGAGGAGGCAGCGTGCATGTAAAAAAGCTTTGAATGTACTAACCAAAAATAAAACAAAACCTATAGAAAAAGACACTGACGCATAGGGATGGCTACGCACGACTGAAACTAAAATAAACAGGCTGCAAAGTAAACGAAAACAGAATGCTGGACAACAGCAAAGACTTACGGTATGTGTGGAGCAAGATGGCGTCCCCAAAGTTAATCCGTACTTGACATGACCATTGATAATGAATAATATCCCGACGTAGAAAGAAACCAGCCGCACTACACACAACACAGACAACAGGTGCGGGGACTAGCGCTCAAATACCAAGAAACTCAACATAAGGCCAGGCCGTGACACCGAGGTGGCATTACTCTGAGATGATTTCTTTCCACATGCATGTTTACATTATATTATATATAATATATCATACATATATTTTATTCAAAAGAAATCACACAGTATTTTTTATTGTTATTAGGGGTGTCCTAATCTGATATTAATATTAGTTATCAGTCGGATATCAGCAAGAAACAAGTATGGGATTGCATCTAAAATCACCCATATAAGCAGCGTGTTTACTTGACAGCCAGTTAACATCTAAATGTCCTCCAATAAGCACACAAGGTTGGTCTTTTCTTCTATTTTAGTGAAGTCATTTACTAAAGGTAAACATGGTAAGCTATAGGCTACTAGGATCTAGCAGCTACACAAAAGTTAAGCACGCAATAGTAGCTAATTATACATAATAAGTGTCCTCAATTGAACAATTTATCAACATAAACAAGTACCAAATAATTATGATTGAATATTACTGACAAATAGAAAGTGTCTAAGGCAGAAGCCTATTAGAAAATATCCAGTAACAAATGTGTCCGCATCGTTGGAGGCCCTGCGCCGTGAGCAGTGTAAGAGAAGACGGTGTTACTTTTACCAGTGACGAGTAATCGTATTATTGTGAGGCGTTTGATGTAACGTGGCACGCTACTTTTGAAGTGGTTGTATGTTAACATGACAGCGTCAGAAGCACAGCAAGTACGATGCAGGAAATTAGTTTTTACTAAGGAAACCAACAACCAGAACCACACGAAAAAGAACTTGATACCAAATTGAAGACAGCACACAACCTCTAAGTACACACACTACTACTACTATGAGGGAATAATGAACAACAACTCAATGGTGGAAGTGACAAGCTTGGCAATCCTACAGTACCCAGATTGTGGACAAGAAGCTAAGGCAGCCATGGAAGCACATTCAATCTCCTTATTAACCAGATCATTGAATGATAACACTTTTGATCACAATTATAGTCCGGAAAAACCATAGGATGGCAGTGTATTGGCTTTGTGTTTTGCCCTTAAAGTCCTCCTGTGCTCAGGGACTTACTTACTGAGTTTGTTAACAAAAACAACAAAATATTTTGTGACAAGAAAACATTTCAATCCAATCACTGTACTGCAGTATCGGCCATATACTGATATTATACTTAGTATCATTAATGTCAATATTGGTATCGATCTGCCCACCTCTGTTAAAAATCAAGAGCTCTAGCTTAGCGCTTACCATGGTTCATTGTTTCTTACTGTGTTTAGTGTAGCATGTTTAGCTATTCCTTGCCCTCCAGTGTTGATAATACTTGTTTATTTGCCGCCATGGAGGCAAGGATTGCTGACTTAGAAGTGGCTTCTCACTGAGGAGGGACGTTAGCCGCTATTCTCTTGTTGCTGTCACAGTTGTTGAATGTGTCCTCAACATGCAGTATCGCGATATATCGGTACAGTAATATTCAAAACTCTGCCGTCGACCACATTTATATCAATTATACTGTCTATATGTACAACATGATGATAACTGTTATTATTAATATACACATAGCGGAGCAAGAGCTTTAATGGTATTTCAAGCACAATATATTTAAGCGTATCACATTTTTGATAAGGACATCTTGCCATGTATATATTTGTATATAGATATGAGTAAAATAGCTAAAATGCTAACATGCTAATTAGAGATGTCCGATAATATCGGGCTGCCGATATTATCGGCCGATAAATGCTTTAAAATGTATTATCGGAAATTATCGGTATCGGTTTCAAAACTATCGGTATCGGTTTCAAAAAGTAAAATGTATGACTTTTTAAAACGCCGCTGTGTACACGGACGTAGGGAGAAGTACAGAGCGCCAATAAACCTAAAAGGCACTGCCTTTGCGTGCCGGCCCAGTCACATAATGCTTGTTCAACAGCCATACAGGTCGCACTGAGGGTGGCCGTATAAACAACTTTAACACTGTTACAAATATGCGCCACACTGTGAACTCACACCAAACAAGAATGACAAACACATTTCGGGAGAACAGCCACACCGTAACACAACATAAACACAACAGAACAAATACCCAGAACCCCTTGCAGCACTAACTCTTCCGGGACGCTACAATCATACTTGCCAACCTACCCGAGTCTCCCGAATTTCAGTGCCTCTCCCGAAAATCTCCCGGGACAACCATTCTCCCGATTTTCTCCCGATTTCCAGCCGGACATAAGGCACGCCCCCTGCAGGTCCGTGCGGACCTGAGTGAGGACAGCCTCTCGTCACGTCCGCTCTTTACTTCATACTTCAGAACCGACTCCCACACTTGCCGTCAGGGTGCGCAATACAACATAAACCGTTGGCCAACCAAAAAGTAACTTTTTGCCTGGTTATTAACTCCAACCCAGAATATTACACTGCACATACCTATGCTCCTTCAAAGGCTGTGCTACTGGCTGCAAAGCATTGCACTTTCAAATACAACAATAAGAGAGAGAAGTGTCATGTGTGTGTATGTGTAAATAAATGAACACTGAAATTCAAGTATTTATTTTATTTATATGTATATATATATATATATATATATATATATATATATATATATATATATAATAAAATACATATTTATATACAGCTAGAATTCACTGAAAGTCAAGTATTTATTATATATATATATATATATATATATATATATATATATATATATATATATATATATATATAAGAAATACTTGAATTTAAGTGAATTCTAGCTATAAATATACTCCTCCCCCTTAACCACACCCCCTGGAACCGCCCCCCTCCAAATCTCCCGAATTTGGAGGTCTCAAGGTTGGCAAGTATGGCTACAATATACACCCCCTGATACCCCCCACCTCTACCCCGCCCATCTCAACCTCCTCATGCTCTCTTAGGGAGAGCATGTCCCAAATTCCAAGCTGCTGTTTTGAGGCATGTTAAAAAAAAAAAAGCACTTTGTGACTTCAATAATAAATATGGCAGTGCCATGTTGGCATTATTTTCCATAACTTGAGTTGATTTATTTTGGAAAACCTTGTTACATTGTTTAATGCATCCAGCGGGGCATCACAACAAAATTAGGCATGATGATGTGTTAATTCCACGACTGTATATATCGGTATTGGTTAATATCGGAATCGGTAATTAAGAGTTGGACAATATCGGATATCTCTAATGCTAATAGTTAGCATGCCAGCAGAGTAAGATAGCATGTCCTGAATGCACTCAAGACAATGGAACGGTTCAAATCGGTTGAGAAATGGAAACGTTTGGTATTGATTGAAGCTGGTGGGGTTCTGCCCGGGGCCCAATTTTCGATAGAACAGCCCCTGAACAGAAGAGGATGGCTGTCATGATCTAATTGGCTGCAGCTGGTGTCGGCCATATTAAGGAACGACATTCCAGTAACTTCACGTCAAACAAATGCTTATTTCGGCCAAATATATTCCAGACAAAACTGTCAGCACCCTAAGACTTTAGGGCACGTCTTGGTGAGTTTGATTTTTAAAATTGACGAAGAAATAGCCGCAAAACAGCCACGTCAAAAAGGAGTAAATTTGAGAATTTAAGACGGCGTTTGGAGTGGATGGGAGACGCTGCAGCGCCGTCTCGCTTCAAGGGCCGACCGACAATAACAACATCTGACACATGACATAAAAGTGACATTTTGTGAGACAGGACAAATATGTCTGTGTTTTCACCAAAACACAAGAAGCTGGGGTTTTTTTTGGCATAAAAAAAAGTAATTTGAAGCACACTGCAAACTGCACCTTCAGGGACTTTTATGTCTCTTGAAATCAATCAGGAGTTTTATTTTCTTTAATTGCATAATTCTGCACCATTTCATAGGGTAAAGAGTGTGCATTAGTTAGTTAGTCCAACCAGTCTATATTAGTACTTTGACCATGTTTCTGGTGGTGTTCTGTGGGCCGTGGCAGACATTTCATCCAGTAGGGAAGAGGTCTCAGATGTTGGCCGCTGCTCTTTGTGACGAGTTCTATTTTTTGTCTTTATGGACATCATTTCTCCGCACCGCCAAGGAGGACGTGTCCAGTTTTGTAACTTCTCTGCTTTTTGCAAATGATTTGTTTCTGACTAACTTGTGACCTGCAGTGTTTGCATAACATTTTTGGTCTGTCTTTAAAAAATAATACAGGTGTACTTTATTTTGGCTAAAATAAGCCTATTTTCAGTCGTTATGTTATTCCATTATAGTTACTAGTGGTGTGGGAAAACATCGATTCGAATTCGAATCGCGATTCTCACGTTATGCAATTCAGAATCGATTCTCATTTTTTTTTAAATCGATTTATTTATTTATTTATTTATTATTATTTTTATTTTATTTTTATTTTTATATTTTTAATTAATCAATCCAACAAAACAATACACAGCAATACCATAACAATGCAATCCAATTCCAAAACCAAACCTCAGAACTGCAATAAACAGAGCAATTGAGAGGAGACACAAACACGGCACAGAACAAACCAAAAGTAGTGAAACAAAAATGAATATTATCAACAACAGTATCAATATTAGTTACAATTTCAACATAGCAGTGATTAAAAATCCCTCATTGACATTATCATTAGACATTTATAAAAATTAAAAAAGAAGAACAATAGTGTCACAGTGGCTTACACTTGCATCGCATCTCATAAGCTTGACAACACACTGTGTCCAATATTTTCACAAAGATAAAATAAGTCATATTTTTGGTTCATTTAATAGTTAAAACAAATTTACATTATTGCAGTCAGTTGATAAAACATTGTCCTTTACAATTATAAAAGCTTTTTACAAAAATCTACTATTCTGCTTGCATGTCAGCAGACTGGGGTAGATCCTGCTGAAATCCTATGTATTGAATGAATAGAGAATCCTTTTGAATCGGGAAAATATCGTTTTTTAATCGAGAATCGCGTTGAATCGGAAAAAATCGATTTTGATTTGAATCATGACCCCAAGAATCGATATTGAATCGAATCGTGGGACACCCAAAGATTTGCAGCCCTAATAGTTATATTGAGGGAAAATCACAACCATTTATTTCAACTTTCACTTTTTGTTGCAATTTCATCAAAACTTCCATCCCGAATTTTTAGAAAAACTCCTAAAAAAAACCTCAAAATTAGGTTGCAAGGTCCTAAGCAGGGGTGTCCAAACTTTTTTCACTAAGTGCCACATCACAAAAAGTCAAAGTATGCGGGGGCCATTTTGATATTTTTTTATCTTGTAAAAAAATAATTTTTTACCGTATTTTTCGGAGTATAAGTCGCTCCGGAGTCTAAGTCGCACCGGCCGAAAATGCATAATAAAGAAGGAAAGAAGGAAAAAAACATATAAGTCGCATTTTTTGGGGAAATGTATTTGATAAAAGCCAACACCAAGAATAGACATTTGAAAGGCAATTTAAAATAAATAAAGAATAGTGAACAACAGGCTGAATAAGTGTACGTTATATGAGGCATAAATAACCAACTGAGAACGTGCCTGGTATGTTAACGTAACATATTATGGTAAGAGTCATTCAAATAACTATAACATATAGAACATGCTATACGTTTATCAAACAATCTGTCACTCCTAATTGCTAAATCCCATGAAATCTTATACGTCTAGTCTCTTACGTGAATGAGCTAAATAATATTATTTGATATTTTACGGTAATGTGTTAATAATTTCACACATAAGTCGCTCCTAAGTATAAACTGCGACTTATAGTCCGAAAAATACGGTAAATGTTGAAAACAGATATTATATATATTTAAAGACAAAACAATGTGATAAAGTAGCCTAGTGGTGCCATTTGTGGATCGAAGATCGAGTGTTGTTGGCCCGCGACATATTGTCGGGAAAAAAACGCAGTAAAAATGTAATACTTTGTCACTTATAACACTAAATTTGATATATAATTCCGTTTATACATTTTTTTTTTTTTTACAAAATCAAAAAATACATCAAAATAATAAATAAATAAAACAAAATAATATATAAATAAAGCAAAATGCCCCCCACATACCTAAACTTTTCAAAGGTTGTATCAAATGTTCAGCTCTTTTCTCATTACATCATTTACCGGTAGCTCTTTTTTCCGAATTTTTTTCCTGTTTTGTTTTTTTCCGACAACATGTTGTGGCCAACAAAACTCCAGTTGCAGGCCACGAACGGCTGCACCTTGGACACCCTTGTCCTAGGGGGACTGGTAACTTGCAGTGAGTGTTGGAAAATGTGCTCCGCACTTAATGAAAAAAAAAGAAGCATATTTTGGTGGATTTGTTGAAATCCTGGGCTTTTTAGAGTTGAGGCTACAAGGAAAACTTCAAACATTAATAACACAATTTGGAAAATTAAAAGCTGATGCAATGTCATTTGGGGAAAAAAGCCTCAAAACATTGCAACTTTAATCAGGCATTTTAGGCCGCAACACTCACAAAAAAGCCCTGTAACAACGCATTATGTAATAATAGTGCAATATGTAATAATGTACAGTAATACTATTTACTAACGCCACATTTTTTCAACTCATTTTGTAATAACTTGTTGCATATTGTGAAAGTTATTACAAAATGTGGGTACTGCACTTTAAACAAAAAAAAAAAAGATTATATTTTATTAGTTTATCACACCAAATGTACCAAATTCTTATTTGGTACATTATGTCATTAACCATCAAATTTGGTGCCTTATTTAGGGAAAACTATCATAGCAACACAAAACATTTGATCTTCATTTTAATTAATTTTAGAATCTAGTAGGATGTTTCGTTGGTCAAACCTAAATCAGATGTAATAATGTTATTATTAATTACAATAAAGAATGTGATTTCAAGCTAGAGACAAAAGTTACACTAATTACTGACATAAAAATGACCACTAAAATGCACAGAAATGTTGGAAGACATGCTCATGCAATATGGTTTATCTTATGATAATATAATATTAAGATTGGAAAAACACTAATTAAAAAAATTTATTCCGCCAATGATGAATGAATTCATGTTGTTTATCACAAAATTTCATTTATCACAAAATGTAAATATTTGCTGAATTATGCAAATTAGGAAATGAACAACTTTTGCACATACATATTATATATATATATATATATATACATTTATAAAATATATATATACGCAGTATATATTACATATATACGCATATACCTATGCATATATGTATATATAAACATATATATATATATATATACAAGTATACATATACTGTATATGTATGTATGTATATATATAAATATATATATATATATATATATATATATATATATATATATATATATATATATATATATATATATATATATATATATATATATATGTATGTATGTATAGTTATATAATTATTTGTTTACACATTTTAATACAAGTACACCCACTACAACTTGTGAAAATTCATCAATATTACTGACAGGACAAAAAACGACATTGTTTATCTTCATTGACAGCATGAAAAGCCGTCTGGTGAACAGATGAATAAGAATGATAGATTGGAATAATATAGGGCCTTTCAAGATACCTAAAACACTTTAAAATGAAAGCCATTATTCATCACTCTGCAGTCACACACTGGTGGGCGGCGGGCCTCAGATGTTGTCCGGAAACTTGAGGGTTCCTGGTATGAATCCAGCGTCTCTCATCCCAAACATTCATGCAGTAGTTGGAGGACTTTTTATTCACTTTATCACATCCGAGTCATCACTCTACCTGTACATAACATAGATTACTCCACCAGCTAGGTACGTCTAGAACCAGGCGTCTCCAACATGTAGCTCGCCACCTGATGATGAGTAGCTCGAAGGAGCTCTTCTTCTTCTTCCACAATACAATTTAAACCAGGGGTGTCCAAACTTTTTCTAGTGAGGGCCACGTACAGAAATTTTGAAGGATGCAGGGGCCACTTTTCTACTTCTTTTATATAAAAAAATACTAAAACCTGTTACGTTCCAGTGTCATTGTTGTGTTCAAATCTAACTGTTGCTGCTAATTCTGGCATATTTACTGTGATACTTTGCCCACATGTTGCTCAATGTCTATTGTACTAATCAAATAAAGTTGTTCAATTCAATTCAATTGGTCGTGGCCCCAGAATGCAGAGACGGCAGATGAAGTGCCGTGCATATGAAGCCTTCTGAATGGCAACCATGAACATTTGTGTCTTGATTGCTAATCAGGGACAGGTGAAAAAGCCAGCGACCAGACTGGAGAACAGGTGACCAAAGAAAACAAACAGGAAGTGGAAGTGAAAGTAAGAACATAAATAAACCTGTCATGACAAAAAAACAATACAATGAAGGTCAATATATGTGAACAAAACATCCACATCTTAGCTTTGTGTTATAGGGTTGAATAACAGTAGAATAATTCCTGATTACCATATTTTTCGGAGTATAAGTCGCTCTGGAGTATAAGTTGCTCCGGAGTATAAGTCGCACTGGCCGAAAATGCATAATAAAGAAGGAAAAAAACCATATATAAGTCGCACTCGAGTATAAGTCGCATTTTTTGGGGAAATTTATTTGATAAAACCCAACACCAAGAATTGACATTTGAAAGGCAATTTAAAATAAATAAAGAATAGTGAACAACAAGCTGAATAAGTGTACGTTATATGAGGCATAAATAACCAACTGAGAACGTGCCTGGTATGCTAACGTAACATATTATGGTAAGAGTCATTGAAATAACTATAACATATAGAACATGCTATACGTTTACCAAACAATCTGTCACTCCTAATCGCTAAATCCCATGAAATCTTATACGTCTAGTCTCTTACGTGAATGAGCTAAATAATATTATTTGATATTTTACGGTAATGTGTTAATAATTTCACACATAAGTCGCTCCTGAGTATAAGTCGCACCCCCGGCCAAACTACGAAAAAAACTGTGACTTATAGTCCGAAAAATACGGTATGTTTATGATGTTTATGATTTTTGTTCACATTCTTGTGTTTTTTTACATCTGTAAAGCACTTTGAATTGCCGTGCGTACAAATTGTGCTATAAAATAAACTTGCCTTGCCTAATCTAAACCCTTTGAGATACTATGTTATTATGATAATTATTTACTAACATTATTATACTGCCAACTAAACATTTTTGAGGACTTACCATTTCTTGGAAGAAATTTGTGTCCATCATGACAGAACACACGGAAATGTATCAAAGACCAAAAAAGAAGCACAGGTAGTCTGCCATTGTGGTTCACAGGTCCTGCTACATTTTAGTCACAGTATTCTTGTGTAGTATTTAAATCCGTGTTTATTTTGTCTTTAGAATGTGTAAATAAAAATCGAGCAGCGTTGGACACCCCTGATTTAACGGTTGCCAGTCATGTAAATAAAACACATACACCTCTCCTCTGTTTTTGTCCAAGTATGTTTCATTGTGATGAAAGTTGGAGACCCCTGGTCAATTATATTCCTGAAGGTTCTGATATTGTGTGTATCAACAGCACATCTGATCAGTTCTTTTGCCTTGCTCTATCTGTAGACATAAGGGAGAGTGGAAGCCCCAAGCCAGTGATGGTTTTCATCCATGGTGGATCCTACATGGAAGGAACTGGAAACCTGTTTGATGGCAGCATCCTGGCCAGCTATGGAAATGTCATTGTCATAACAGTCAACTACCGCTTGGGGGTCCTAGGTATGGCACTTAACTTGTCCCCGGTATGTGAGACTGATCAGCTCATGTTTGTATTGGTAAGCCACATATCTTACAGTATCTTACTACAGCATATCAACTGAACTTAATATGCATGTATAAACACGCACTTAAACAGTATAGAGAGTAATATATTACCAAAGTAACATTTTAATGTTGCGCTCACCATCGTTATACACAGGACTGATTTACAACGTGACTCCGTGCCAAGTCAATGTTGTTTATATTGCATGATTCATAAACAAGGGCAGCACGGCTTCTTCACACTCAAGCGATCCGGGTTTGAATCTCGCATCTTGTCCGTGTGGCGTTTACCTGGACATAGTGTTGCAAGTCTGACTTAGCACTAGGGATGAGTACCGTTCAAATTTGAACCGATATGGTAGCAAATCCCCCCCACCTGGGAATCGATACTAGCAATTTTCGGTACTTGTGTGTGTGTCAATGAATATTAATTGTTTTTGATGACAAAATCTATTTTTTGCAACAAATTGAGCTGATTATGATAACTGCTGTCCAGTTACTATCTTGTTTTATTATCACATGTTTGAGTCTCATTTGCAAGTATGACAATAAGTTACAATTAAAAGTTACAAGCCCAAGACTTTAGACGAGTGGGTTGGCTAGTCAGTTCAGTCTTGGCTGCATCTAGTCTTTTGTTAACCCCTAAAAAGTGTTAATAATGTAAGTACCGTATTTTTCGGAGTATAAGTCGCTCCGGAGTATAAGTCGCACCGGCCGAAAATGCTTAATAAAGAAGGAAAAAAACATTAAAAAGTCGCACTGGAGTATAAGTCGCATTTTTGGGGGAAATTTATTTGATAAAACCCAACACCAAGAATAGACATTTGAAAGGCAATTTAAAATAAATAAAGAATAGTGAACAACAGGCTGAATAAGTGTACGTTTTATGACTCATAAATAACCAACTCAGAACGTGCCTGATATGCTAACGTAACATATTATGGTAAGAGTCACTCAAATAACTATAACATATAGAACATGCTCTACGTTTACCAAACAATCTGTCACTACTAATCGCTAAATCCCATGAAATCTTATACGTCTAGTCTCTTACGTGAATGAGCTAAATAATATTATTTGACATTTTACGGTAAAGTGTTAATAATTTCACACATAAGTCGCTTCTGAGTATAAGTCGCACCCCCGGCCAAACTATGAAAAAAAACCTGAGACTTATAGTCGGAAAAATACGGTATTACACTTAGTATGCACCAGCTGTTTGATTTTAACGTGTATATAGTTGTAGTTTTTATTAACAAATCCTTTGAAATTGCCATGCAAAATCGCTAATGCTAACCAGTAGCAAGTCAATAGCAAAGACCATTTATAATTAGTATTAAGCTAGCGCATTTTTGGAAAAGTTGAGCCTTTCTTTTCTTACGTTAGATCGTATTTTTGATTCAATTTTTTTTGTTGGAATTAAACATTACAACATTTCAGAAAGGCAGTTTTGGCTTAGTCCGCTCTCAGTGCTGCTGGAGTGATCGCCAAGTCCCGAAGTGCGAAGAGCCGGCAATTAGTCGGCAACCGAGCGTGATGTAACATGTCACCGTTGGATTTTATGTGGATCGTGCCTGGCGGGATTCGGTTGGTGCCAAAAAAGTACCAGATTCGGTACCCATCCCGACTTAACACCAAGTGACACCCCAGGCTGAATTGGGGCTTGAAGCAGAATTTTATTTAGAGGCCCCCTGCCGATATTTCTAAACGTGGTTAATGTACATTTTGAAAGTAGATTAGCTGTCTAATCATTCATGAAAATTAGTAAATTGTAGTGAAGTGGGTTTGCTGATAGTCTGACATTTTAGGTTACTGACTACGACAATATATGACAATTTTGACAACATTAAAATATAGCAATATTTATGTGGCGTGTCACTCATTAATAACTATGAAAATAAATCATGCTTATAATTACTTAATATATGTACCGGTGCATTATTTTCTTGATGTGAACATGCTAAACCGAGGACTAAAGGCCAAGACAAGGGTTAAGGTGGACATTTGGGGTTCAGCCTACATGTCCACATTTTTGACGGTAGCGGGATTCGAACTTACTAACATCTTGCCCCACAAGCTAAGTCTTAGTGGACCGAGCTGCAGCTACCCCAAATTAACTGACAAAAGTGCCGATGCAGATAGTTTTCAGGTAATTGTCAGATACCACTTTGGAAGGTTACGGCACACAGTTTAGCACATTTTGTCAGCAAGAGTCAAGAGGGGAAAAAACAACCATTTTAGGTTCTCATAACCTCTCTCTTTTTGAATTGTAGGATTCCTGAGTACTGGTGACCAGGCAGCCAAAGGGAATTATGGCTTGTTGGACCAAATCCAGGCTCTTCGGTGGACCAGTGAGAATATTGCAGCCTTTGGCGGGGATCCATTACGTATTACTGTGTTTGGTTCAGGAGCTGGAGCCTCCTGTGTCAATCTTCTCACGCTGTCTCACTACTCCGAGGGCAACCGCTGGAGCAACTCCACCAAAGGTAAGAGCTGTGAGCTTACTGGGAAACCAGGTGTATTGATGATGCTTTCCAGTCAATTATACAAGTTCTGATGCCTATTAGGAACTCATGTTTGATACATTACCACTTGTGACGTTTGTATTTAAATGGATTAAAAAATGCACGTACGGTATAGTACATGAGTGGTGCTGGAAATACTCAAAGAAATAACTTGTAAAAGAAAAATATATTTAAAGACTAGGAACGTGCCCATCGATTGGCCACCAATCACAAACTACGATCCTCTCTGGCTGACAAGCGACTAGCACTAAGTTAATAATAATCACCTCCATTACAGCAAACAAACTGCATTTCTTAGCATCTTAAGTATCATTATCAAGTTCCATTATCGCTGGAGGACAAGGCTAAACATGTTACCGTATTTTCCGCACTATAAGGGGCACCGGATTATAAGGCGCACCTTCAAGAATGACCTAATTTAAAACTTTGTTCATATACAAACCCTGTTTCCATATGAGTTGGGAAATTGTGTTAGATGTAAATATAAACGGAATACAATGATTTGCAAATCCTTTTCAACCCATATTCAATTGAATGCACTACAAAGACAAGATATTTGATGTTCAAACTCATAAACTTTATTTTTTTTTGCAAATAATAATTAACTTAGAATTTCATGGCTGCAACACGTGCCAAAGTAGTTGGGAAAGGGCATGTTCACCACTGTGTTACATCACCTTTTCTTTTAACAACACTCAATAAACGATTGGGAACTGCGGAAACTAATTGTTGAAGCTTTGAAAGTGGAATTCTTTCCCATTCTTGTTTTATGTAGAGCTACAGTCGTTCAACAGTCCGGGGTCTCCGCTGTCGTATTTTACGCTTCATAATGCGCCACACAATTTCGATGGGAGACAGGTCTGGACTGCAGGCGGGCGGGGAAAGTACCCGCACTCTTTTTTTACGAAGCCTCGCTGTTGTAACACGTGCTGAATGTGGCTTGGCATTGTCTTGCTGAAATAAGCAGGGGCGTCCATGAAAAAGACGGCGCTTAGATGGCAGCATATGTTGCTCCAAAACCTGTATGTACCTTTCAGCATTAATGGCGCCTTCACAAATGTGTAAATTACCCATGTCTTGGGCACTAATACACCCCCATACCATCACAGATGCTGGCTTTTGAACTTTGCGTCGATAACAGTCTGGATGGTTCGCTTCCCCTTTGGTCCGGATGACACGATGTCGAATATTTCCAAAAACAATTTGAAATGTGGACTCGTCAGACCACAGAACACTTTTCCACTTTGCATGAGTCCATCTTAGATGACCTCGGGCCCAGAGAAGCCGGCGGCGTTTCTGGATGTTGTTGATAAATGGCTTTCGCTTTGCATAGTAGAGCTTTAACTTGCACTTACAGATGTAGCGACCAACTGTATTTAGTGACAGTGGTTTTCTGAAGTGTTCCTGAGCCCATGTGGTGATATCCTTTAGAGATTGATGTCGGTTTTTGATAGAGTGCCGTCTGAGGGATCAAAGGTCACAGACATTCAATGTTGGTTTCCGGCCATGCCGCTTACGTGGAGTGATTTCTCCAGATTCTCTGAACCTTTTGATGATATTATGGACCGTAGATGTTGAAATCCCTAAATTTCTTGCAATTGCACTTTGAGAAATGTTGTTCTTAAACTGTTTGACTATTTGCTCACGCAGTTGTGGACAAAGGGGTGTACCTCGCCCCATCCTTTCTTGGGAAAGACTGAGCATTTTTTGGGAAGCTGTTTTTATACCCAATCATGGCACCCACCTGTTCCCAATTAGTCTGCACACCTGTGGGATGTTCCAAATAAGTGTTTGATGAGCATTCCTCAACTTTATCAGTATTTATTGCCACCTTTCCCAACTTCTTTGTCACGTGTTGCTGGCATCAAATTCTAAAGCTAATGATTATTTGCAAAAAAAAAAAAAAAAGTTTATCAGTTTGAACGTCAAATATGTTGTCTTTGTAGCATATTTAACTGAATATGGGTTGAAAATGATTTGCAAATTATTGTATTCCGTTTATATTTACATCTAGCACAATTTCCCAACTCATATGGAAACGGGGTTTGTACAAGGCGCACCGCATTATAAGGCGCACCTTCAAGAATGGCCTATTTTAAAACTTTGTTCATATATAAGGCACACCGCATTATAAGGCGCATAGAATAGACACTACAGTAGAGGCTGGGGTTACGTTATGCATCCATTAGATGGAGCTGCGCTAAAGGGAATGTCAACAAAACAAATAGTGATTGTACTGACACTTCTATTTGCTGCTCTCTGTTCAACAACTCACTGTTCCAGTTTGTCCTCCAACTGTAGCCATCTCGCTTCCTCCACTACCGCACCATTGATTCGTTAATGTTAAATTCTCTCGCTGCTGCTCTATTCCCGTGTTCTACTGCGTGACTGATCGCCTTGAGTTTAAACTCTGCGTCGTAAGCGTGTCTCTTAATAGGAGCCATTTTTGGGTCTTTACATAAAGTTTAGGTCTCGCAACTACGGTAAGCAGCCACCGACTTCATTTTCCTCCGTAGAAGAAGAAGCGCTTCTTCTTCTACGGTAAGCAGCCGTAGAAAGGGGAAAATGAAGTTGGCGTAGTTACTGTAGTTGCTAGACCTGTTGTGGCTCAATATTGGTCCATATATAAGGCGCACCGGATTATAAGGCGCACTGTCAGCTTTTGAGGAAATTGGAGGTTTTTAGGTGCGCCTTATAGTGCGGAAAATACCTAAGCTAGCTTTAAATGAGTGCTCAGTGAAGTTTAGGAAGTGTAGATGGAATCGTGTTACAGCAGAAAGTAAGCATTTATTAAAAGGAAATGATTAGGTAGATTAATAACAGTTAGAGAGAGCATATTATAACAAATAGAGGTGGGGGAAATAATTGATTTTTAGATGTATCGCAATTTGGACATGGACGATTATAAAATCGATTAGTAAACATCAACAATCGATTGATTGATTGATTGAGACTTTTATTAGTACCGTATTTTTCGGACTATAAGTCGCAATTTTTTTCATAGTTTGGCCGGGGGTGCGACTTATACTCAGGAGCGACTTATGTGTGAAATTATTAACACATTACCGTAAAATATCAAATAATATTATTTAGCTCATTCACGTAAGAGACTAGACGTTAGAGATGCGCAGTTTGCGGACACAACCGCGGAGTCCGCGGATTATCCGCGGTTCGGGCGGTTGAAATAAAAAAAAATTAGATTTTATCCGCGGGTCGGGTGGGCGGTTGAAATAAAAAAAAATTAGATTGTAAATAGATTCAGGCGGGTGGCAGTTAAACCAATTCGGAAATATATATACATAGTTAAATGTTGTTAGCCACATACGAAAAACGAGCAGGCACCTGCAGCATATGCCACAACAGAAGAAGAAAAAAAAAAAGAGATGGACACTTTTACGGAGCGGAGAAGGGACGCCTCACCGGGGTCCGGGACCGAGGCCCCTTCCCCCGAGAGGGCCCCACCGGGAGCCGTAGCTGAGGTGATCCGCGAGAAGGGCCCGACGCACGTCCAGGGTCACCAACGCGCCCACCGCACGACACCCCGCCTCGTCCGCCTTCGCCGCGGCCGGCGTCACGCGCAGCAGGTAAGCAGCTTACCTGCCCGCCACCCCCGTGGCCGGGGGCTCGTAACAGGGGTCACTCCGCGCGCTCCGACCGCGCAGCTTACCTGCCCGCCACCCCCGTTGCCGGGGGCGCGTAACAGGGGTCACTCCGCGCGCAGTGCGCTCACGAAAGGGGTGGGGCAAGCAGAACTGGCGCTGCAGGATGAACCGAACGCCGGGTTAAGGCGCCCGATGCCGACACTCATCAGACCCCAGAAAAGGTGTTGGTTGATATAGACAACAGGACGGTGGCCATGGAAGTCGGAACCCGCTAAGGCAGTGGTTCTCAAACTTTTTTTGTCATCCCCCACTTTGGACAAGGAGGAGTTTTCAAGCCCCACCTGCCCCCATCGCCCCAACAGAGCGCTAATGCCAAGCTTTAACATTTTCAAATTTATTGAACATCAAGTTGTATACATTCAAACTCAATAACATAAAATAACATTAAGTTCAATAATAAATAAAATAACTGTGCAGCTGTGGTATAACTTGCATCAAGTTCAATAATAAATAAAATAACTTCCATCAAGTTCAATAATAAATAAAACAAAAGTGTTATAACTTGCATCAAGTTCAATAATAAATCAAAAAAAGTGTTATAACTTGCATCACGTTCAGTAATAAATAAAAAAAACTGTTATAACTTGCATCAAGTTCAATAATAAATCAAAAAAAGTGTTATAACTTGCACCACGTTCAATAATAAATCAAAAAAGTGTTATAACTTGCATCAAGTTCAATAATAAATCAAATAAAAGTGTTATAACTTGCATCAAGTTCCATAATAAATCAAAAAAGTGTTATAACTTGCATCAAGTTCAATAATAAATCAAAAAGTGTTATAACTTGCATCACGTTCAATAATAAATCAAAAAAAGTGTTATAACTTGCATCAAGTTCAATAATAAATCAAATAACTTGCATCAAGTTCAATAATAAATCAAAAAAAATTTTATAACTTGCATCAAGTTCAATAATAAATAAAACAAAAGTGTTATAACTTGCATCAAGTTCAATAATAAAAAAAAAGTGTTATAACTTGCATCAAGTTCAATAATAAATCAAATAAAAGTGTTATAACTTGCATCAAGTTCAATAATAAACCAAATAACTTGCATCAAGTTCAATAATAAATCAAAAAAAGTGTTATAACTTGCATCAAGTTCAATAATAAATAAAACAAAAGTGTTATAACTTGCATCAAGTTCAATAATAAATCAAAAAAAGTGTTATAACTTGCATCAAGTTCAATAATAAATCAAATAATAAATACAATAAAAAGTGCCAATTTGCAATCTTTGCAAAAAAAAAAGGAGGAGCTATGCATTTGGCAAGACAGGGCAAGTGACAGCACTTTCCCCCAGGAGAGCCACCTTGCTTCACTGTGAAACAGCACGGCTGTATGATCAGCTCCCATTTCCTCACACAGTGCAGAGAACAGTCGCGCTTTCAGTGGTCGTGTTTTGATCAAATTTACCGCGCTCACAACATCTGTTAAAACCTCATTGAGTTCGGGGCTGAGCTGCCTTGACGCTAGTGCTTCCCGGTGAATGACACAGTGTGTGCCCGTCAGATTTTTGTTTCTCTGCAGGCGCTGGCTCTGGCTCGACGACCTTTGAGGTGCGAGTCACAAATGTATATATTTGTGTAATTGTGATCCACACATTAGCCTGCTACCCATCCGCGCGAAAGTTTGTTCCGCTTAGCCCCGCCCCCATTAGTTACTGTTGCTATGTCTGTCAAACTTTCGCTCGTACCGAGAAATATAAAGCCTACAGTAAAAATAAGTACCGGTAATTTCCATTTATTTATATAGCGGATTTCACAGACAGAATCACAAAGTGATTTACAGTGTGTATAGAAAATGAAAGCATAGTAAAAAAAATAATCTAAGAATATAATAATTTAAAAAAAATTTTTTGAGTGAAATTTCCTCCCGTTCCTCGCGCCCCACCTGTCATGTCTCTATTCCCCACCAGTGGGGCGCGCCCCACACTTTGAGAAACGCGCTTGGAGGTGCGCTCAGCGCGGCTCCCAGATCATTGCTGCATTAGATCAGTCTCCTTTCTTTAACAGGCAAAAGCTTTATAACCTCACTAATGCCTTGCATCGTCTATATTAGATATATAACAACGGGCGGGTGCGGGCGGGTGCGGTGTTGATTAAATGTTAATTCGGGTGGATGCGGATGGTTGACGACTTTTGTCATGCGGTTGCGGATGAAATAATTGCCTATCCGCGCATCTCTACTAGACGTATAAGATTTCATGGGATTTAGCGATTAGGAGTGACAGATTGTTTGGTAAACGTATAGCATGTTCTATATGTTATAGTTATTTGAATGACTCTTACCATAATATGTTACGTTAACATACCAGGCACGTTCTCAGTTGGTTATTTATGAGTCATAAAACGTACACTTATTCAGCCTGTTGTTCACTATTCTTTATTTATTTTAAATTGCCTTTCAAATGTCTATTCTTGGTGTTGGGTTTTATCAAATAAATTTCCCCCAAAAATGCGACTTATACTCCAGTGCGACTTATATATGTTTTTTTCCTTCTTTATTATGCATTTTTGGCAGGTGCGGCTTATACTCCGGTGCAATTTATACTCTGAAAAATAGGGTAGATTGCACAGTACAGTACATATTCTGTACAATTGACCACTAAATGGTAACACCCGAATAAGTTTTTCAACTTGTTTAAGTCGAGGTCCACGTTAATCAATTCATGGTAATAATGGGATAATGTGTCGTGCATTTAACATCAAGTGTTTCCCCTTCTCTCCTTTCTCCACCTCCTCCATGGTCAGGCCTGTTTCAGAGGGCCATCACCCAGAGTGGCACAGCGCTCTCAAGTTGGGCTGTCAGCTTCCAGCCAGCCAAGTATGCCAGAATGCTGGCCCGCAAAGTTGGCTGTAATCTGGAGGACACAATAGAACTTGTGGCGTGTCTTCAGAACAAACCTTACAAAGAGTTGGTTGATCAAGACATCCAGCCGGCTCGGTACCACATTGCCTTTGGACCCGTCATTGATGGCGACGTAATCCCTGACGACCCTCAGATACTCATGGAGCAAGGTACGAGATAATTTTGTAGACTTAAATACGCACTTCATTATCCAGCCTTTCTTACAGTTCTCTAGTACCTGAAGTGAAACCATTTAAATGTGACCCTTCTTATAGCTAAACAAATCTTTTTCCAGGTGAATTCCTGAACTATGATATTATGCTCGGAGTGAACCAAGGGGAGGGTCTTAAATTTGTGGAGCTGATCGTGGACAATGAAAACGGTGTTCAGGCCAATGACTTTGACTATGCCGTGTCTAGCTTTGTGGATGATCTCTATGGCTATCCAGAGGGTAAAGACATACTCCGGGAGACCATCAAGTTTATGTACACCGATTGGGCTGATAGGCACAACCCAGAGACACGCAGGAAGACATTGCTGGCCTTATTCACGGATCACCAGTGGGTGGCGCCTGCTGTGGCCACAGCTGACCTGCACTCAAGCTTTGGGTCACCCACGTACTTCTACGCTTTCTACCACCACTGTCAAACAGAACAGGTGAATTATCATTGTCTATTCTTACAGTAATGCAAGGTGTTGTAAATCTATGAATGTTCTCAATCATCAGGTTATTGTATTCCCTGAGCATTGAATCAATCGCAACTGGACTGTTCAGATTGTCTTAGATGACCTTTCACCTCTAATCTGAGCAGGCTTCATCAGTAATGCTCACAGACTTAGATTGGACAATCAAGACAAAGGGCTTGGTAACGAATCCAAGGTATATAAAACCCTCCTGTAGAGGATAAATACTATGGCTCCAGCACCAAGCAGCCAGACTACAACTGTCCTATCTAGGACTACGTTTACACTGCAGACCAAATCTGATTTTTTTCCAGTTGACTGGAAATGTAATCTTTATCAGACTCAGTCCGTGGCGTGTCCAGACAATTTTTTCAGGGGTGGCGCCTAGTTCTGGAGAGGTGGCACCCATATAACAGTCAGTTTCCCCTCGGAGCAGCTGTAGCTACTAAAGTAGTTTACCAGGGTTACCACCACCAAGTATGGAGTGAAACTTCTTGTAGGAAAATTGCTGACATTGAACAATATTGCAAAGCTAAGTTACAGAACGTCAGATAATTTGCAACAGTTTGCGCAAAATACAAATACAGTATGTCAAATTTGCTCTTTAATAAAGTAAATTAGTAACATTCATAAACCTTTATTTAAATTTAAACAAATAAGGTCCTCATTCAAATCCACTCTTTACACTACAGGCAACAGACTAATTTAAAATATTACATAGTGTGCCTTTAGAGTATTTGCACAACAAATAAATTACCTGGGCTGAGTAGAACTAGAATCACGGTGGAATAACAAAAGATGCTGGGACTGAAATAACGCTCAAAACAGATGAATGTGCCTGTTCTTGTGTTGGCAGACAAACACTTTAAACATTTTTGTGTAAAAATGGTTTACATTTAGTGAAGGACCACGGACGTCTGGAACCTGGATGCTTATCATCGGTCATCATCAATCAAAAAAGAATGCCCGCCACCTGGATATGTGTGCGCGATTAAAATTGCCCGCCACCCGAATATGTGCACGTCAAGTTTGCCGATTATGCCAATATGTGCGCGCCAGATAAGATTGCTTGCCACAACAATATGAAGTATAAACAATAAAACATTGAATATCAAGAGTATGTGAACCATTCCTACCTTGTTTACTTCCCCGACGACCTCCTTAATGTTTTGTAATCCATCAGAAATAACCATACATCCATTTTCTATTGTTGTGAGATTGTTGTGCATATTACCCATCAGGCCAATAGTAAATGGGTTCAATGGGTGTATCTTTAAATTGTGTATGGTACTATTAGACATTTCTTATAATGCCCACTTAGTTCAGTGGGCAAGTTGTGTGTTTTTGTATGACATGTTTTAACATTGAGTCTATGCATTAACTGTACGTAGTCAACAGTAATCGCTGTTGCCCGCACACTCTGGGCGGCTAACAAATTTCAATATATTTTAATTTATGTTTTAAAAACAAATTTGGGACAATCTGCTGACTGTAGTTAGGGGATTCCCGGATTAAGCAATTCTTTGGCGTACCACTGGATGGGGCCCGAGTGGTACACTGCTTCAAATCGTTCCGCCTCTAAGTGGGGTGGCACCTGGGGTGGCCTGTCAAATTCTAGGGGTGGCACATGCCACCCACTAGACACGCCACTGGACTCAGTGTAAACACACACTGGCCCCATTGTGGCCCCATTGTGGCCACGACCAACGTTCCCTCTAAGGTGTGCGCCTGTGCAGTTGCGCACTGCTCAAGCGTCCTCTGCGCACGGCAAATCTATGCCACGCACAAAATCAAATAAAAAAATAAGCGCATAACAATTTTCGACACACGGACACAACAGAGAAAACAGTTTTCGTCATCATTGTCCAAATATTGTAACGTCTGTCGAGACGCTTTGAGGACATGAATTCCATCGATCACTTTACTGAGCAAAACTCTTTATTGTCGGCCATAAACACATCACCAAAACATTAGTAAAAAAAATCTAGCAAAACTGGTCATTTTCTGGTTCTTATCTGGAATGGTTCTAATCTATTTATAGCTGTTAAGTAGAGGAGACAAAACAAAGACATCAGCGTGGATCTATATGAGCTTTATTTTTCAACTCACTTACATAAACAACCTACGCAATGTATAAAACAAATAAGCCACAGCGTACACGTCATTTTCGGTCTTTCAACACTCACTATTTCTTTGGAATCAAAGTGTGTGCATTTATTTATATATATATATATATATATATATATATATATATATATATATATATATATATATATATATATATATATATATATATATATATATATATATTAGGGCTGCAACTAACGCTTGATTTGATAATCGATTAATCTGTCGATTATTACTTCGATTTATCGATTATAATCGTATAAAAGAGCCAAACTACATTTCTATCCTTTCCAGTATTTTATTGAAAAAAACACCATACTTATTTTGATTATTGTTTCTCAGCTGTTTATAAATGTTGCAGTTTATAAATAAGGTTTATAAAAAAAATGCCTGTGCGCATGCGCATAGCATAGATCCAACGAATCGATGACTAAATTAATCGCCAACTGTTTTATAATCGATTTTTATCGATTTAATCGATTAGTTGTTGCAGCCCTAATATATATATATATATATATATATATATATATATATATATGTTTATATAGATCTTCTTATATTACATATAGCCTATTATTTGTGCACCATTGACTAGTGATGCACCGAAAATTTGACCACCGAAAAAAAACTTTGATCACCGCAAGCCGCGTCTTTCCTGCGCACACAAAAGACGTAGCTCGACCAAAGATGATGTAAAAGTTGCAAACAACATGTTTTTAGACTGCAGTCACGTTTGAAAAGATTAGATTCCAAACGGATTTGGACTACCTCCTGATGTGGCCTGAATCTGATGCAAGAAGATCAGATTTAAAGCACTTTGGAGCATTCGGACTGACAAAAAATATCCCGTCTGTGTCATTTGAGGGCAAAAAAAATCAGATTTAGTGTCCAGTGTAAACCGAGCTTAAGTCTGTGAGCATGAACTGATGAAAGATGAGAGGTTGAACATCTTCTCAGACAATCCGAACATTCAGTTGCGATCGATATATCCTTATATATTTTATTTTGATCACAACAATATTAAAAATGTTCTCTATCAAGACCATTTCAAACAAAATAGCACGACTAAAAAAAAAATATCCGGGAAAGAAGTGATGTGTCCTAAAAGATGACCTTCTTCCTAAGACCATACACATGAACATAACAGTGCATACAGTACATAATATATACAATGTACAAACAAAGAAGCATGAACTATTTTGTGTGTGTATCCTGTGCTACTGGTCAAATATCACTTGCAATACATGTACTGTATACTCAAATATTAATAACCAACCTAATTGCTCTTGCTTCTCATTAGGTGCCACCATGGGCAGACGCATCTCATGGAGATGAGATCCCATATGTCTTTGGTCTGCCAATGATTGGACCCACCGAGTTGTTTCCCTGTAACTTCTCCAAGAACGACGTGATGCTCAGTGCCGTGATGATGACGTATTGGACAAACTTTGCCAAAACCGGGTATACAATGTTGTTATTAACTCTTCCAACCATGTTTCTTCTACAGTAGGGAGGGGATTAATGTGGCCCCATTCGTCGCGGTTTACCTGACACATGAAACGTGGCAAATTGTGGGGGTGCACGTATAATTTAGTCACCAGACTTAGGTGTTGAGTGTTGAATTTTGTTTCGCGGCAATTCTGACTTTGACCACAGCGTCTGTTGATATGTAGAGTGGTGCTTTCCATCATTTTCAGCAGACTACATTGCAAAATGATGCAATATGTTACTGCATATGTCTGCAGCTAAATTGGGAGCCTTTGTAACCCGTTTTAAAATAATTCAGGTATTATTTATTTATGTACCAAATAATATTATATTATACATATTAGGGGTGTCAACAAAAATCGATTTTCAGATTAATCGCGATTCTTATTTGTAACTGATCTCAATCGATTAAAAGTCTGTCGAAGTATATGTGTATATAAATATAACATATATATATATATATATGTATATATATATATATATATACACACCCTGTTTTTCAATCTGTCCTGTCTAGCCACTTAGGCAAATCATATTATTGATGTAGGTGATCATATCTGCTGTGCAGATTTACATTAGAAAAGAGAAGTGCTGGATACTTCTCTTGTTGCCTTATTTGTATTTGACATTGTTAAATGTTTCAGTATAATTTTATTAAACAAAACCAGTTTTCTTTTAAATAATATAGTAATTTATCACAGCTACTTATGTATTTCATGGAAGAATGTAGTTAATCATACAACTGGCACCCAATGTTATTAAAGTATGGATTTTGAATCAAGAACCGATTCTGAATGGAATCATTACCCCCAAGTATCAAATCAAATCGTGTGGTGTCCCAAGATTCACAGCCCTAATATAGATCGCTATCGCAGGAGGTTGCAATGTATATTGCGATATAGATTTTAGGCCGTGCACACTGGACGGTGGACACTGTACAGTATATTACTGTGTATACAATATTATAATGTCTACTCTTGATTTTCAGGGACCCTAATCAGCCTGTGCCGCAGGACACCAAGTTCATACACACAAAGCCCAACCGCTTTGAAGAAGTGGCATGGACACGCTACAACCAGAAGGACCAGCTTTACCTGCACATCGGCCTCAAACCTCGCGTCAAAGAGCACTATCGCGCCAACAAGGTAGCCTTCACGCTACATCACGGTCACCACACCTTCAAATCAAACATACGTCCATTTTATCTGTGTAGCGCTAAATCACAAAACACAATCTTGCAAAGCACTTGGGTAACAGATCCAGAACCATGGCCACCCGATCCCCACGTTAGGAGGCAAAGGGAAACGAATAGAATGAAATAGAATAGAAGATTTGGGCGGGGAACATTTTTAGCCTGAAGCTAGTTTTTTAATGGCCCACGGCACATTCTAAAAGTACTATTAAAAAAAATATATAATAAAGTGGAATAAAAGAGCAAATGTAACGAGCAAAAGTTGCAATGTTGACTCTAACACAAAGCTGCCATGCAGGTGATTTTTTTTTGAAGCTATCATTGCTCAAAAAATAATCCATCCATCCATTTCCTACCGCTTGTCCCTTTTGGGGTCACGGGGGGTGCTGTAGCCTATCTCAGCTGCATTCGGGCTGAAGGCGGGGTACACCCTGGACAATTCGCCACCTCATCGCAGGGCCAACACAGATAGACAGACAACATTCACGCTCACATTCACACGAATTTTAGTGTTGCAAAATCAATGTTATTATAAATTATTGACCGATTCAAAGCTCCAATTACTTCACGATAAAAAATCCACTTTGAAATGTGTTTTGAGGAAAGATTGCATATTGTGTGTGTTTGCCATAAATGAGTTTTCTATTAAAAAAGGCCATTAAAAAAAAAAAAAAAAAAACATAAAATTAAAAAAAAATAACGTATAATCGACAGATAGATCTAAACTTCAGCGTTTAAAGTAAAAAAATTAATTAAAGACTTATTTTAACACTTTTATGAGTGGGGCTCTTTTGGAGCCCTGAGAATGTTAGTGAGATTTGTTTTTTAAACTGTCATTGCTCCAAAAATAATAATCAATAATAATAATCAACGTTATTATGAATTATTGACCTATTTAAGGCTCTAATTACTTCACTTTAAATATTTAATATTTTGTGTTTATAAAAAATAAAAAAATACATAAGTTTATATTGACACATAGACCTGAAGTTGTTCTAGAGCATGGGTGTCAAACTCTGGCCCGCGGGCCAAATTTGGCCCGCCGTGTAATTTAATTTGGCCCTTGAGGCAATATCAAATTAACATTAGAGCTGGCCCGCCGGTATTATAATACTAATACTCATACTTGCCAACACTCCCGATTTTCAGTGCCCCTCCCGAAAATCTCCCGGGGCAACCATTCTCCCGAATTTCTCCCGATTTCCACCCGGACAACAATATTGGGGGCGTGCCTTAAAGGCACTGCCTTTAGCGTCCTCTACAACCTGTCGTCGCGTCTGCTTTTCCTTTAAACAAACAGCGCGGCGGCCTAGTCACACAATATATGCGGCTTCTACACGCACACAAATGAATGCAAGGAATACTTGAACAATATCCATACAGGTCACACTGAGGGTGGCCGTATAAACAACTTTAACACTGTTACAAATATGCGCCACACTGTGAATCCACACCAAACAAGAATGACAAACACATTTTGGGAGAACATCCGCACCGTAACACAACATAAACACAACAGAACAAATACCCAGTACTCCTTGCAGCACTAACTCTTCCGGGACGCTACAATATACATCCCCGCTACCACCAACTCGATTTTGCATGTCACTATAAAGTTATATAAGCCTTGCTTGTTCAATATTCAATGCAAAACTTGTTTGGACCCCTATTAAAAGGTTAATTTGTTCAACCTTGGCCCGCGGCTTTGTTCAGTTTTAAATTTTGCCCCACTCTGTATTTGAGTTTGACACCCCTGTTCTAGAGATTTAAGCCTTGAATGAAAAAAATACAAAAAAATAATAAATTACTTATTTTTATATTGGAAAAAGTTTGGACAGAGGAAAGGAAAGTTGAGTGACACCAAGCAGTCTTAGCCATGGCAGCGTAGCCAAAATCCAAATAACTAAGACAGGATAGGTTGATTAGCAACACTAAATTGGCCCTAGTGTGTGAATGTGAGTGTGAATGTTGTCTGTCTATCTGTGTTGGCCCTGTGATGAGGTGGCGACTTGTCCAGGGTGTACCCCGCCTTCCGCCCGAATGCAGCTGAGATAGGCTCTAGCACCCCCCGCGACCCCTAAACGGACAAGCAGTAGAAAATGGATGGATGGATGATTAGTCAGCCTCGACTATAAATAACCTTGATGTAAAAAGTTATGTTGTAAGTGTGCTCTTGAACAGAAATAGGATGAATTAGGAAGATAATTCTGCGGGAGAGGAGAAGAATAGCTACAGGCTGTACATCATTCTACTTTTAAAATGACAAATTACTGTAATCTCTGAAAGCTGATGAAGTACAATCAGCTCTTTGAGGCACAGAGGTGCCTGACAAGGATTTCTACAAATTGGATTCTAAAGTTTATATGTACTGTGGCAAGTGTGGTATAGCTAAAGCTAGTACATGAAAACTACTACAGTACTACTGGTTCTAGTTAGCATTTTGGATCCGTTAGAGGGCCTTTATAGATAAATTGTGGTGGATTGATTGTGATTGACGAGTTTGAGCAAGCAGATAATTGCAATAATCCAGCCTGGAGGGTCAGTGTTTTGGTCTTTGAATTTTCTTTTCATGAATGGGAATTAAAAAACCTTAATAAAATGATTGCTTATTTACATTTCATTTTGAAATACAAAAAAAAACATTTTATGTTTTTTTTTTTATATTCCAGCACTGTAAAATGAAGACAAGGACTTGCCTATAGAAGAAAATATATTTGTACATAAAACCAGAATACACCACCACACTGTTTATGTTCTCCATCCCTACATTGTCCACAGTTTCGTATTTATTATTTTTTTATTTAGCCTTTATTTAACCAGGTAAAAATCCCATTGAGATCAAAGATCTCTTTTCCAAGGGAGACCTGGCCAAGAGGGCAGCAGCAAGGTTACATTAAAAACAGTAAACAACACATAAAACATCAAATGTACAACATTAAAACTTGCTCACATAACACATGTGCATACAGACAAGGTAGACTGCAGTCCTTTCACAGAAGCTTTAAACTCATTCAATGTAACAAGGGATTGAAGTTGAATATTCAATTGTAGGTTATTCCAAGCCTTCGGTGCTGAAAACCTACCGTAAATGCTTTCTTGCCCATTTCTGTTCTTACTTTGGGGACGACAAATTGCAGAACATTCATTGAATGAAGATTGTGACTTTAAGCAGTAAATTCCGGTTATATTTTAAAAACATTTGTTTTTGGCCCTTTTTGATGACTGGTGATTAAAATGATTGTTATCTGAAATATATATATTTACATGTTTTCAATGTTTTCGGTTCAGGCACGGTTTTTAATTTGGTACCAGTATGGATTCAAATGTCAACAATACCCATCCCTAGCCGTGTCACCAAGAATGTTTGTAAGGCCTACTTAGACCAGGGGTCGGCAACCTTTACCAGTCAAAGAGCCATTTTGACCAGTTTCACAAATTATAGAAAACAATGGGAGCCGCAAAATTTTTTTGAAATTTTAAATGAAATAACACTGCATACAAAGTTTTTTTTTTGCTTTGTGCTATGTATAACCAGGGGTCTCAGACACGCTGCCCACATCTTTATGTGTAATTTGAAAGCTGGTGCGGCACGTCATGCGTGCCGTGATGGTACAGCATATAGCACCCACTACAGTCAGCGTGCCTGATCAGCCACACGTTGTATGGGGCTTCCGCTTGCTCACGTAGGCAACAGCAAGGCATACTTGGTCAACAACCACACAGGTCACACTGACGGTGACGGTATAAAAAAAAAAACTTTAACACTCTTACTAATAACGCGCCACACTGTGAACCCACACCAAACAAGAATGACAAACAAATTTCGGGAGAACATCTGCACCGTAACACAACATAAACACAACAGGACAAATACCCAGAATCCCATGCAGCCCTAGCTCTTCCGGGATACATTATACACCCCCCGCTACCAAACCCCGCCCACCTCAACCGACGCACAGAGGGGGGAGGGGGGGGGGGGGGTGGTTGGTGGTAGCAGGGGTGTATAATGTAGCCCGGAAGAGTCAGAGCTGCATGGGATTCTGGGTGTTTGTTCTGTTGTGTTTATGTTGTGTTAAGGTGCAGATGTTCTCCCGAAATGTGTTTGTCATTCTTGTTTGGTTTTGGTTCAAAGTGTGGCGCATTATTAGTAAGAGTGTTAAAGTTGTTTTATATGACCACCGTCAGTGTAACCTGTGTGGCTGTTGAGCAAGTATGCCTTGCTGTCACTTACGTGTGCAAGCAAAAGATGTATATTGTATAACAAATGTTGGGCTGGCACGCTGTTAATACAGATTGTAGAGGGCGCCAAATGTTGTACAATCATGGCACGCCCTTATTATAGCGGTAAGGGTGAAAATCGGTGAATATTAATCCCGGGAGTTTTCTGCGAGAGGCACTGAAATCCGGAAGTCTCACGGGAAAATTGGGGGGTTCAGCAAGTAAGCTGCTGAGCCGCATCAGAGTGATCAAAGAGCCGCATGCGGCTCCGGAGCCGCGGGTTGCCGACCCCTTACTTAGACTTTATTTCTTCCACAAAGGTGAAATGATGTGGTTGCAATGCAGATTCAAAAAGTCCACAAAAATCATGTAAAATCGTGAAAACAAGAAGGAAACATGAACGAACATGAGAACATTAAAAGAGCACAGAGGTGATGCCACTTCAGTGGAGTCTACCATATACACCGCGGTGGCCTCTGCAGTGCTTCAGAGGTGGGAACAGACCCAACAAAGCAACCAAGAAAGCCGACTCCATTCTAAGCTGCCCACTAGCTCTCGGCCAATGTCCGGTCCGCGTGGATGAGTGAGAATCCGTCCAGGGAGACAGAAGTGTCCGATACATGCTCATCCATCCAGGGCTCCGTGAAACTCGTCCATCCCGCCACTTAACACAAGCTTTGCAGCCCCGTCTCTTCCTCCGCATCTCTACCGTGTGGAGAGACCGGCGGAGAGCAAACAAACAACCGAGCCATGCCTAATAAGCTCCTCTGATGCAGATCAAAAAGTCCACAAAAAAGGCGCCAAAAAGCAGCACAGAAGTCACAAAAGTGCCACCCCTTGTTGCGCAAGGTAGTGATGATCGATA
>NC_084561.2:11098823-11101323 GCF_033978685.3 Nerophis lumbriciformis
GAAAAATTATACCTATCTGCGATTAACTTTGAGTTAACTGATCGCGGAAAATTATTTTAATCGTTTGACAGCCCTAATATATATATATATATATATATATATATATATATATATATATATATATATATATATATATATATATATATATATATTATATATATATGTATATATATATATATATATATATATATATATATATATATATATATATATATATATATATACAGTATATATATATAAATAAATATATATATATATATATATTTATATATACATACAAATATATAAATATATATATATATATTTATATATACATACAAATATATAAATATATATATATATATATATATATAAATATATATATATATACACACACATATTTATACATACATATATATATACATACATATATATATATATATATATATATATATATATATATATATATATATATATATATATATATATATATATATATATATATATATATATATATATACATAAATATCGATTCTTGGGGTCACGATTCGATTCAAAATCGATTTTTTTCCGATTCAACGCGATTCTCGATTCAAAAACGATATTTTCCCGATTCAAAAGGATTCTCTATTCATTCAATACATAGGATTTCAGCAGGATCTACCCCAGTCTGCTGACATGCAAGCAGAGTAGTAGATTTTTGTAGGAGACTGTTTTGCATTTTTCCCATCATGCACTCTAATGGATTTAAATGGGTGTAATTTTTAAATGTTTTTATGGTGTTGGACGTTTTTCATAATCTCCACAATGTTCAGTGAGTAGGTTGTGTTACGTGTAACCATGTGTGTTGACCTTTATGTTAGTTGCATATTTTTTTTTTTTTGCACTATGACTAGGGAAGGTTGTTTCGATTGTGTCCTATAAGTAAATGCTGTGCCATCATATCAAAAGTACACTCAAGGGTCATTGATCTGATTTACTCACGTTATCCACAAGATAGCAACAAATCTATAGCATTCAAAGACTGAAAAATTTGGGACGCCGTGGCTTAGAATCAGAAGTACTTTATTACCCCCGAGGGGAAATTGAGATGTCCAGCACAGTCCAATTCAAAACGAGATCGCTGACAGGTCTGCCAACTTCCGGCGCCCCTAAAATCTAGAGGACCAGTGATGTAGACCACAAGAAATTGTTTTAAATGAAGAAAACAACTCCTAATGTGACCTTTGAACTAAAAACTGTGTAACAAAACCAAGATAAGACCTGAACTTTGGCTTTGGTGAAGTCATACTTGCCAACATTGAGACCTTCGAATTCGGGAGATTGGGGGGGGGGGGGTGTAAATTGTAGCCTGGAAGAGTTAGGGATGCAAGGGATTCTGGGTATTTGTTCTGTTGTGTTTATGTTGTGTTACGGTGCGGATGTTCTCCCGAAATGTGTTTGTCATTCTTGTTTGGTGTGGGTTCACAGTGTGGCGCATATTTGTAACAGTGTTAAAGTTGTGTATACGGCCACCCTCAGTGTGACCTGTATGGCTGTTGATCAAGTATGTCTTGCAGTCACTTTCGTGTGTATGCAGAAGCCGCATACACAACATGTGACTGGGTCGGCACCCTGTTTGTATGGTGAAAAAGCGGACGCTAAAGGTAGTGCCATCACGGCACGCCCATTATATTGTTGTCCGGGTGAAAATCGGGAGAAATTCGGGAGACTGGTTGCCCCGGGAGATTTTCGGGAGGGGCACTGAAATTCGGGAGTCTCCCGGAAAAATCGGGAGGGTTGGCAAGTATGGGTGAAGTGTTCCCTTCCTGTTAGAACCCAACAAATGTGAATTTGACCGAGTCAAAGTTGCACTGCAGACCAAAAAGGAGACTAAAAGTGTGTACCAGAGTTGTGTAGTCACGTGACCTATTTCTAAAGTCTTCCTTTCTTCAGATTCCTCCATCGGACACCAGCAACCGCACCCCCAAGCCAAAGGTCCCGGTGACCAAGAACCCCAGCCCGACCCCGTTTCCTACCGAGACGGAGGACAGCCAGAACCAACCCCACCTGGTGGACCACCGGGACTATTCCACCGAGCTGTCGGTGACTATCGCCGTGGGCGCGTCCCTGCTCTTCCTCAACATCCTGGCCTTCGCCGCCCTGTACTACAAGAAGGACAAGCACCGCCACGACATCCACAAGCGCTGCAGCCCCCAACGCAGCGCCGCCAACGACCTGGCGCACACCCAGGAGGAGGAGATCATGTCCCTCCAGATGAAGCAGCGCTCCGACCTGGAGCAGGACTGCAGGCCGCTGGCCGACGCCCTGCATCCCCACGACGTCTTGCTAAGGACTACCTGTCCCCCGGACTACACCTTGGCCATGAGGCGGTCCCCGGACGACATCCCTCTCATGACGCCAAACACCATCACCATGATCCCCAGCACCATGGGACGACTCAGTGCGCTCCAGTCCTTCAGCGGCTTCCCCGGCGGCGGACAGAGCAAAACTCTGCCTCACCCTCACTCCACCACGCGGG
>NC_084561.2:11106323-11183823 GCF_033978685.3 Nerophis lumbriciformis
TTATTGAAATCACGTCCCATGAAAATAAATATCCAAATCGATGAAAATATTGTCGGAAGACTTTGGAGGTTTCACATTAAGCACACATGAATAAGAATTGACTTCATTTCAAACATCCAATAGTTCCAAAAATATTGGACTTAAAAAAAGAATATGAAAGGTGAGAAATAGAAATGTACAGCTCAGTTTGTTTTCTGAACACATTTCTCACCATCTTGAAGTCATCAACGTCTTTTATGGTTTGTTGGAGGCATGAAGAAATATTCTTTTTACACGGAAATGAAAATGTGGCGAGAAATGAAGGATGTTTGCAGGGAAATTGTCAACAATGTTTTTACTGTACTTTTTACTGTACATCACATGCTTTTTTTTTTTTTTTTGCTTTGTCAGCAATTCTCCTCGTTCTAAATTTCAAAGTTCTATTCATTCATTTTTCTGGTATTTATTCTTACGATGCATAAATGAAAATATGTGTTTGGTAGATTCTCTGTTGTAACAAAGCTTCTTGACAATAAATTTGAAAATGTTGTAAATCTCGTTCACTTCCTTTTGGAAATCGTTTTATTTTCGTCGTTAGGATTTCATAACACAAGAAAGGAAAAAGACATGACGTTTTTATTTTTGAGTTTACTCACTTAAGTTGTCTTAAATATCCATCCATCCATCCATCTTCTTCCGCTTATCCGAGGTCGGGTCCCGGGGGCAGCAGTTTAAGCAGGGAATCCCAGACTTCCCTCTCCCCAGCCACTTCGTCCAGCTCCTCCCGGGGGATCCCGAGGCGTTCCCAGGCCAGCCGGGAGAGATAGTCTTCCCAGCGTGTCCTGGGTCTTCCCCGTGGCCTCCTACCGGTCGGACGTGCCCGAAACACCTTCCTAGGGAGGCGTTCGGGTGGCATCCTGACCAGATGCCCGAACCACCTCATCTGGCTCCTCTCGATGTGGAGGAGCAGCGGCTTTACTTTGAGCTCCCCCCGAATGACAGAGCTTCTCACCCTATCTCTAAGGGAGAGCCCCGCCACTCGGCGGAGGAAACTCATTTCGGCCGCTTGTACCCGTGATCTTGTCCTTTCGGTCATAACCCAAAGCTCATGACCATAGGTGAGGATGGGAACGTAGATCGACCGGTAAATCGAGAGCTTTGCCTTCCGGCTCAGCTCCTTCTTCACCACAACGGATCGATACAGCGTCCGCATTACTGAAGACGCCGCACCGATCCGCCTGTCGATCTCACGATCCACTCTTCCCTCACTCGTGAACAAGACTCTGAGGTACTTGAACTCCTCCACTTGGGGCAAGATCTCCTCCCCAACCCGGAGATGGCACTCCACCCTTTTCCGGGAGAGAACCATGGACTCGGACTTGGAGGTGCTGATTCCCATCCCAGTCGCTTCACACTCGGCTGCGAACCGATCCAGTGAGAGCTGAAGATCTTGGCCGGAGGAAGCCATCAGGACCACATCATCTGCAAAAAGCAGAGACCTAATCCTGCAGCCACCAAACCAGATCCCCTCAACGCCCTGACTGCGCCTAGAAATTCTGTCCATATGAACAGAATCGGTGACAAAGGGCAGCCTTGGCGGAGTCCAACTCTCACTGAAAACGTGTCCGACTTACTGCCGGCAATGCGGACCAAGCTCTGACACTGATTATACAGGGAGCGAACTGCCACAATAAGACAGTCCGTTACCCCATACTCTCTGAGCACTCCCCACAGGACTTCCCGGGGTACACGGTCAAATGCCTTCTCCAAGTCCACAAAGCACATGTAGACTGGTTGGGCAAACTCCCATGCACCCTCAAGGACTCTGCCGAGAGTATAGAGCTGGTCCACAGTTCCACGACCAGGACGAAAACCACACTGTTCCTCCTGAATCCGAGGTTTGACTATCCGGCGTAGCCTCCTCTCCAGTACACCTGAATAGACCTTACCGGGAAGGCTGAGGAGTGTGATCCCACGATAGTTGGAACACACCCTCCGGTCCCCCTTCTTAAAGAGAGGAACCACCACCCCGGTCTGCCAATCCAGAGGTACCGCCCCCGATGTCCACGCGATGTTGCAGAGTCTTGTCAACCAAGACAGCCCCACAACATCCAGAGCCTTAAGGAACTCCGGGCGGATCTCATCCACCCCCGGGGCCTTGCCACCGAGGAGCTTTTTAACTACCTCGGCAACCTCAGCCCCAGAAATAGGAGAGCCCACCACAGATTCCCCAGGCCCTGCTTCCTTATAGGAAGACGTGCTGGTAGGATTGAGGAGGTCTTCGAAGTATTCCCTCCACCGATCCACAACATCCGCAGTCGAGGTCAGCAGAGCACCATCCCCACCATACACGGTGTTGACACTGCACTGCTTCCCCTTCCTGAGGCGGCGGATGGTGGTCCAGAATTGCTTCGAAGCTGTCCGGAAGTCTTTTTCCATGGCCTCCCCGAACTCCTCCTGTGTCCGAGTTTTTGCCTCCGCGACCGCTGAAGCCGCACACCGCTTGGCCTGTCGGTACCTATCTGCTGCCTCAGGAGTCCCATGAGCCAAAAGAACCCGATAGGACTCCTTCTTCAGCCTGACGGCATCCCTCACCGCCGGCGTCCACCAACGGGTTCTAGGATTACCGCCACGACAGGCACCAACTACCTTGCGGCCACAGCTCCAATCGGCCGCCTCGACAATAGAGGTACGGAACATTGTCCACTCGGACTCAATGTCCAGCATCTCCCTCGTGACATGTTCAAAGTTCTTCCGGAGGTGGGAATTGAAACTCTCTCTGACAGGAGACTCTGCCAGGCGTTCCCAGCAAACCCTCACAATGCGTTTGGGCCTGCCAGGTCTGTCCGGCATCCTCCCCCACCATCGCAGCCAACTCACCACCAGGTGGTGATCGGTAGAAAGCTCCGCCCCTCTCTTCACCCGAGTGTCCAAAACATGAGGCCGCAAATCCGATGACACAACTACAAAGTCGATCATGGAACTGCGGCCTAGGGTGTCCTGGTGCCAAGTGCACATATGGACACCCTTATGCTTGAACATGGTGTTCGTTATGGACAATCTGTGACGGGCACAAAAGTCCAATAACAGAACACCACTCGGGTTCAGATCCGGGCGGTCATTCTTCCCAATCACACCTCTCCAGGTTTCACTGTCGCTGCCAACATGAGCGTTGAAGTCCCCCAGTAGAACGAGGGAATCACCCGGGGGAGCACTCTCCAGTACTCCCTCGAGTGAATCCAAAAAGGTTGGGTACTCTGAGCTGCTGTTTGGCGCGTAAACGCAAACAACAGTCAGGACCCGTCCCCCCACCCGAAGGCGGAGGGAAGCTACCCTCTCGTCCACCGGGTTGAACTCCAACGTGCAGGCTTTGAGCCGAGGGGCAACAAGAATTTCCACCCCAGCCCGTCGCCTCTCACTGCCGGCAACGCCAGAGTGGAAGAGAGTCCATCCCTTCTCAAGAGAACTGGTTCCAGAGCCCTTGCTGTGCGTCGAAGTGAGTCCGACTATATCTAGCCGGAACTTCTCCACCTCACGCACTAGCTCAGGCTCCTTCCCCCCCAGCGAAGTGACGTTCCACGTCCCAAGAGCCAGCTTATGTAGCCGAGGATCGTACCGCCAAGTGCCCTGCCCTCGGCTGCCGCCCAGCTCACACTGCACCCGACCTCTATGGCCCCTGCTATGGGTGGTGAGCCCATTGGAGGGGGGACCCACGTTGCCTCTTCGGGCTGTGCCCGGCCGGGCCCCATGGGGACAGGCCCGGCCACCAGGCGCTCGCCATCGTGCCCCACCTCCGGGCCTGGTTCCAGAGGGGGGCCCCGGTGACCCGCGTCCGGGCGAGGGAAATCTGGGTCCTTGGGGTCTTAAATATAGAGAAATTATGTAAAACATGATTGCCACTTATTTAATTATATTTAAGTTATTTGGCCTTTTAAATATCCATAAAAAACAGGAAGTACAGTATCATATTACTCTCATGGTTAAATAGGTTTTACAGCATTTATAAAAAATAATAATAAAATTGTAAAATAACTAAATCATGAAATAATTAAAACAAATAATTGACTTCAAATAAGTAAATATTTAATAAATATCAAAATAAGTAAATATAATTGACATAAATTAACTAATGACATTTTTTTAATTTAATTCCAATGTTAATGACACATTTAAGTTATGTAATTATTTAAAGATGTTAATTAAATTGTGAAATAAATAAATCATGAAAAAATGTAAACATTAAATAATTGACTTCAGATGATTAAGTATTTAATAAATATACAAATAAGTAAATATAATTTACATTAGATTTACCAATGCCATTTTGTATTAAATTCCAATTTTAATTGACACATTTAAGTTATGTAATTATTTAAAGATGTTAATTAAATTGTGAAATAAATAAATCATGAAAAAATGTAAACATTAAATAATTGACTTCAAATAATTAAATATTTAATAAATATACATAGATATAATTTACATTAAATTTATCAATGACATTTTGTATTCAATTCCAATTTTAATTAATGACACGTTTAAATCATGTAATTATTTAAAGATGTTAATTAAATTGTGAAATAAATAAATCATGAAATATTTGCATTTCCAGACTTCTTTGGCTCAGTTAGGAGCCCGCGTACCACAGCTTGAGAATCCCATCTCTAAGTAAAGTGAAATATTTTAAAGGCTTAGTTGGCCACATGTGTGGACAGCACCTTTTAGCTCTTAGTTCCAAAATTGTGTACATTACTGAATTGGGGTCTTATGGCCGCTCATGTGGACACTTATACTGCCATCTGGTGGTGTCAGAAGAGTATAACATACAATGGAATTTGGGGGAAAAAAGTGTAAAACGAAACATGAAGTACACGTTTGTGTACTTATGGACTAAGTAAATCACATCAAAAGATGATTTTTAATTTTTATTCTAATTAGGGTCCAATAAGCCCAGATAGTAAAGAGAAATAAAAAAATCATGTAAACAAACAGCTGCTATTGTGAGTTAGATTAATAAAAATGTTGCCTTGTAAAGAACACATGCTTCTGAATTGTAATATTTTCTAACACAAAGAACTGCTAAATGTGACTAGTAACTTTTACTCAGCACTTTAAATCAGTGACTTTTTTTTTTACATTTGACCTATTTTTGCAGCGACTTGTGTATAATGTCAGCAAAGTAATTGTACTTCATGCTTTTTAAACCTTGCATTGTGAAAATAACTACAAAAAAAAACATTTGGTAACGTGTTTGGCTAATGTGTGCGAATTACCAGGTGTCTGCTGATATGCTGCCCCCTGCCGACTCGGAGAGTCATCGTTTTCAATTTGACTGCCATTCAAAAGTTGCTCGTTAAAGAGGAGAATTGAGTCAAATGTTGGCTGACGGCGATAAATTGTGATGTTGAAGGGCTTCACGTCACATCGGAACATGGGAAATGTCGACTGGTGGACAACAAATGGAGGAAGGACTCGATGGGAATGTTATATTTTAGGAAGGAGAGGTCGCTATTTTGACGTCTTTTTATTTATTTATTTTTTTAATTTATTAATTTTTTTCAGGCAATGACATAAAAAAGTACAAAGTTGACAACACATAATAATATGAATTAATATAGTGCAAAAGGTAATGTATAGTATGTAATGCACGTCTTCTTCTTCTTCTTCGCCGTAATAACAACACCGTCGTCATAATCATTAAAAAAGTATTAAAAGTCATACTTATCGATATCTAATTTCTTAGTTTTTTCATTTTTACCCAATAAATTGGCAAAAATTATTTAATATATATTTGTCATGATGCGTGAATATATGTCAAGTATAGTTTTATTGATTTCTTCATAGCAAATATAAATATGTACCTATGCAATAAATTGAATAATTATAATGCATAAAAGTAAATATTTAAAAAATAGTCCTTAAAACGTGTAAAATGAGGAAAACAAATGTTTTAAGAACAGAAAAATAAAACTATTTAAAAACAATGACGGATTTGAAAAATAATTTGTGAACAAAAAAGTGATTACAGTTAATAATAAAAAATGCACAATTTAGTACGTTTGTTTGATTTATAATGGTCCTGCTGGGAACTGAATGACAACATAAACAAAAATAAATAAGGATTACAAACTAAACCAAATATTGAAAACAAACCTCACATTTCAATTAAAAAAAAAATGTTTTTATAAGAGACTAATAACCATTCTGTTTACTGGCTGGTTACTATTTTACGGTTGTCCACCAGAGGGCGTAGTAAAACAAATATAATAGATTTTTCCCGTTAAATAGAATGCAATCAGGTATAACTTATATTTAACAACAGTATCATATTCATAATAGTTGGTTTAAAAAAATGAAGCCATAAAGAGGTTTTTGTGTCGATATTTGAACATGAAAAAATGATATTTGAACATGAAAAAAACAGATGAACAATTTAAAAACACAAACACTGTTCACAAGACTCTTAATTGTATTTCTTTAACAATTCCCCAAAAAGCACAAATCTAAAAAAAAATCAGTTTTGCCTGCAGAATGTTCCAAGCACAAGAGGCAACAAATCTGAAGTTTTGACCCGTCGTTCATAATTCTTGTCATTGAAGTTAGGACATTCCAAAACGTGATGATAGCATTCTACATAAGTAATAAGTAATAAGTAATAAGTGCATACATAAAGTGTATAATGATCACACGGACATTGTTGAAAAAGAAGCACCTTTTTAAGAATGTTGCTTTGCAGAAGACTAATCACACTTCTAGTGTACATGAGGCGTACAGTATCATATGTGGCGATATTAAATATGACCTGTAGGCCCTAGTCATGTGCAGATCGATACTGAAATATTGATGCCGCCGATATCAGTGCTTTATACGTTAATATCTATTAAAAAAGAAATGATACTTTTGATATGTTAGTTATTTGGGATAATGCATATCTCTAACAGGAACACAGTATAAACTCACTAAATCATTGAGATTAGTGTGTTTCTTAACCATAGGGCCCCCTGGAGAGCCGCCAAAAAGTACAGGGATCTTGTTTCTCAGCAATGGGCCCCAGCAGTACTTAGCTGTAATACACTTTTCCACCACATGGGGCGGTAATGACAATGTCAACAAACAGGAGTCTGGAGCTGAAATCATGGAGAAGTTTTTTAAGTGCAAACATTAGGACTAAAATGGTGAAGCAGCAACTCTTAAAATACTATACTTTTGAAAATTTCCCAGACACTTTATGCATATTTTCCCAAATTGTCGGTATCGGATCGACATTGCTGATACCAGCTGATATTTTATTTGGTATCGGATCGGAAAGAAAATCGGTGGTATCAGACATCGCTAGTTTTTATTTTATTTTATTTATTTAAAAAAAAAATTCAGACATCGCTAGTAGTCACCCCGAATGACGCAAAATTGATCAAAAATCCTGCATGTTTTTAATGTATGCAGTCACAATAATTATCCACACTTTCTTTGGTGAAGACAGAAAAAAACAAATTAATTTTGTGGCAAAAACATTTTAAAAAAATGAAGTTAAATTATATTTTGGTTCAATAAAACATGTGATTGTACATATTTCTTTTTTTTACTATTTCAAATAACATATCTTTAATTATCCATCCATCCATTTTCTACCGCTTGTCCCATTATATCTTTTTTAATCAAATATATTTGTTCCTTTGTTAAAACACATTTTTTTAGAGATTTATTTATTTTATTTTTTTTAAATAGTCTTTTTTATGACTGGAGAGTAATAAAAAAAAAAAACTTATTCATGCATTAAAGTGTAAATGTGGGAAATTGTTAGGACACAAAGAACCACAATGGACTCAGCAGTGTGTGTATGTGTAATAATAATAATAATACTACTAATGTACAGTACATGCAACAATATAAAAAGATGAGTACAAGGTACAGAGAATATACAAAAGATTCAAGTACCACAAATGTCACAATAAACTATTTAAAAGCACAAAAGTAAAACATTTTTTTTATCCCAACTTGTTTGTGCTGTACATCATTATTTGATACTACATGAAGTGAAATGAGTTTGAACACAAAAACAAACAATATGCAAAATATGAGGATTTTTGTTTTGAGTCATTAAGAACTTACATCATTAAAAGTTGAATTACTGTGCAGTTTTTAAAATGCTTGGAATTCTTTTCTTTTCCAGTAAGCTCCACAATTGAGTGAAAAGCAGATAAAAGGAGACGCACGCTACAGGAATAAAAGGATGAACAAATGTGTGGACAAGGAATCCTATTTCATAAATAGAAGAACGTTGAGTTTGATTCGTGGCGAATGACTTTGGTTTGCAGAAAGATTCACATTCATGCTGACTCAAAACTACGAGGACCAGCAGCTTCTTAAAAGGACGTTCTTTAAAACTACACCCACATGGTCGCTCCTCGCTGGGAAAAGGTCGATCCGCTGACGACGCAACACGTCTTGGATTCTTCAACACTCCACACGAATCAAGGTGTGCAAATCTAGTCTCTGAATCTTGAAAAGGTCCAGAAGATCCATGAGAGTTTGTACCGTTCTCGTTCTTGACTGAAGCTCCGCCTCCTCTTCATCATGTGACCTACAATGACATGAAACACACATTAGCTGCTGTATTTGCAGCTGGGATATACAGTCGTGCTCATAAGTTTACATACTCTGGGAGAATTTATGATTTCTTGGCCATTCTTCATAGAATATGAATGATAACACAAAAACCTTTCTTCCACTCATGCTTAATGGTTGTGTGAAGCTATTTATTGGCAAACAACTGTGTTTACTCTTTTTAAATCAAAATGACAAAAGAAAGTACCCAAATGACCCTGATCAAAAGTTTGCATACCCCAGTCACTTTGATCTGATAACATGCACAAAAGTTGACACAAACAGGTTTGAATGGCTAATCAAGGTTCCAATCCTCACCTGTGACATGTTTGTTAGTAATTAATGTGTGTGTATAAAAGGTCAGTGAGTTTTTGGGCTTCTGACAGACCATTGCATCTTTCATCCAGTGCTGCACAGATGTTTCTGGATTCTGAGTCATGGGGAAGGCAAAAATAATTTTCAAAGGATCTGCGAGAAAAGGTAATTGAACTGCATAAAACAGGAAAGGGGTATAAAAAGATATCCAAGGAATTTAGAATGCCAATCAGCAGTGTTCGAACGCTGAATAAGAAGTGGAAAATGAGGGATTCAGGTAGACCAGCAAAGATTTCAGCCACAACAGCCAAAAAGTTCAATTTTGGTCTCATCACTCCAAATTACTTTGTTCCAGAAGTTTTGAGGGTTGTCTCTGTGCTGTTTGGCGTAATGTAAGCGGGATACTTTGTGACATTTGCGCAGAAATGGCTTTCTTCTGGCGACTCGACCATGCAGCCCATTTTTCTTCAAGTGCCTCCTTATTGTGCATCTTGAAAAAGCCACACCACAATTTTTCAGAGAGTCCTGTATTTCAGCTGAAGTTATTTGTGGATTTTTCTTTGCATCTCGAACAATTTTCCTGGCAGTTGTGGCTGAAATCTTTGCTGGTCTACCTGAATCCCTCGTTTTCCACTTCTTAATCAGCGTTTGAACACTGCTGATTGGCATTCTCAATTCCTTGGATATCTTTTTATACCCCTTTCCTGTTTTACGCAGTTCAATTACCTTTTCTCGCAGATCCTTTGACAATTCTTTTGCCTTCCCCATGACTCAGAATCCAGAAACATCTGTGCAGCACTGGATGAAAGATGCAATGGTCTGTCAGAAGCCCAGAAACTCACTGACCTTTTATACACACACATTCATTACAAACAAACATGTCACAGGTGAGGATTGGAACCTTGATTAGTCATTCAAACCTGTTTGTGTCAACTTTTGTGCATGTTATCAGATCAAAGTCACTGGGGTATGTACACTTTTGATCAGGGTCATTTGGGTACTTTCTTTTGTCATTTTGATTTAAAAAGAGTAAACACAGTTGTTTGCCAATAAATAGCTTCACACAACCATTAAGCATGAGTGGAAGAAAGGTTTTTGTGTTATCATTCATATTCTCTGAAGAATGGCCAAGAAATCATAAATTCTCCCAGAGTATGTAAACTTATGAGCACGACTGTGTGTGTGTGTGTGTGTGTGTGTGTGTGTGTGTGTGCTTACGAGGTAGTGCTGAGTCAGGGTTTCTGCGTGTCGTAGTGCTGGTAGCGTTTCAGCTTGTCCGGATCATTGGAGGCCATGTGGGAGAAGTCCTGGAAAATGTCCTGGTAGGTTTCATCGCCTGGAAAGTGACACCAGGACACCGAGCGTCAGCCATGGAGGTTTGAGAGGAAGGATGGACAGACAGAGATGGATGGATGATGGATGGATGTGTACAGTAGACAGATGGCAACAAAGGAACGCAACAGTGTTTTCCATACGCTCACTCAAATTCGGGCCACAATGATTAGACTTATTGACACATTATAATGGGACTGTGGGTGGATGCAACTTGTCCTTCTTAGCACAGCTCATGTGCACACGTCGTCTGCCAGAGAATAAGAAGACGTAGCAGCAGGGCATTGGTTTTGCAACCCAGCGAGTATTTGCACCCTTTTAGCTGAAAACAAAGCTGACAAATCTAGTGACTTTTTGGTTCTTATTGGGCGCCAACATGGAAGCACGTAGTGCTCTTCTCAACGCTAGGCTGACCATATTCTGAAATCCCCAAAAGAGGACACATAAGCGTGCCAAGGCGGTGAAAATTTGCCAATGATACTCGAACTTGCTTTATAAATAATATATTTATTTAAATAAAGCATTTTTTCTCCTCTGTTGACAGCAGTGTTGGCGCTAGTAATTTTCAAATTGGGGTCCCAGGGACCCCATCAAGCATACTTGCCAACCTTGAGACCTCCGATTTCGGGAGGTGGGGGGAGGGGGTGGGGGTGGGCGTGGTCGGGGTGGGAGGGGGTCGTGGTTGGGGGCGTGGCTAAAAGGGGAGGAGTATATTTACAGCTAGAATTCACCAAGTCAAGTATTTCATATATATATATATATATATATATATAAAATAAATACTTGAATTTCAGTGTTCATTTATTTACACATATACACACACAACACTCATCTACTTATTGTTGAGTTAAGGGTTGAATTGTCCATCCTTGTTCTATTCTCTGTCACTATTTTTCTAACCATGCTGAACTCTGATGATGCATTGCTGTGTGGCACGCACAAAAGTGCTTTCATCAAATGCACTAGATGGCAGTATTGTCCTGTTTAACAGTGTCACAACATTGCTGTTTACGGCAGACGAACTGCTTTACGGTATACAAAAACGTGACTGCTGTTGTTGTGTGTTGTTGCCGCGCTAGGAGGACGTTAATGAAACTGCCTAACAATAAACCCACATAAGAAACCAAGAACTCGCCCTCCATCATTCTACAGTTATGACGTGATTGGGCAGGTATGCTGGTTATATTGTGGGTTAGCGTACTCAGGTCCTCATGGACCTGAGTCCGCCTGAATTTCGGGAGAAAATTTGTCCCGGGAGGTTTTCGGGAGAGGCGCTGAATTTCGGGAGTCTCCTGGAAAATCCGGGAGGGTTGGCAAGTATGCCATCAAGTCATAAAAATGGGGTCCCACTTTTTTGTAAGCGTTTTGAAAACAAATGATAAATGGATGCATCATCCTGTTATATCTCACATTCTATATTGTCTTTTGGAAAAAGGTTGTCATAAACGTTACTCATTCATTAAAAAAAAAATACTAAAAAATGAAAACAAATTTTAAAAAGTATGTTTTTAGGGTGGAGGAGTCTGGTCGGGTGCTGGTTAGCTTGAAGCTAACAGCTAGCCTGTCTCCATCCTGGAATGATGCGGATACAGCAGGACTCACAAAGACTAAAACAAGTCATTTACTGGAGACATGGCACAGGATGAAGTTAAAAAGGTTGACTTTACACTCACCTTAGTGTTTACCATCAAGTTTTTCTTTTGACAGCCCCTCGCGCTAATAAACTTGTCCCAGTGCAAACTGAGGCAGTATTTTTCTTTGATAAAACTTTCGGCGAATCAAAATTTACGACCAATAAAAAAACGCAATAAACGGGGACGGAAATTTGACCCGGCAAATATAAACAAAACACTGGCGGAAAAAGCGATAATGGAGACAATGAAAAAACAAGCAAACCAGGCGGTAGGTTAAAAAAAAAATTAAAAAAAATCTGCGTCCTTTCTGATTTCAATGCTTAAAAAGACACAAAAAGTGCGTAAACGCCAACACTGCTTGACAGTATAACAAAATAAGTCACACTTATATTCTGTAACATTCACAGTTTTGGAAAAAGTGCAGAGGTAGAATAATTTAAAATAACCTCTTGTATATAATCTAAACATAAATAATGCCTCAAAACAGGTTACCGTATTTTTCGGAGTATAAGTCGCTCCGGAGCATAAGTCGCACCGGCCGAAAATGCATAATAAATAAAGAAAAAAACATATATAAGTCGGACTGGAGTATAAGTCGCATTTTTGGGGGAAATGTATTTGATAAAAGCCAACACCAAGAATAGACATTTGAAAGGCAATTTAAAATGAATAAAGAATAGTGAACAACAGGCTGAATAAGTGTACGTTATATGAGGCATAAATAACCAACTGAGAATGTGCCTGGTATGTTAACGTAACATATTATGGTAAGAGTCATTCAAATAACTAACATATATAACATGCTATACGTTTACCAAACAATCTGTCACTCCTAATCGCTAAATCCCATGAAATCTTATACGTCTAGTCTCTTACGTGAATGAGATAAATAATATTATTTGATATTTTACGGTAATGTGTTAATAATTTCACACATAAGTCGCTCCTGAGTATAAGTCGCACCCCCGGCCAAATTATGAAAAAAACTGCGACTTATAGTCTGAAAAATACGGTAATTAAATTTAAACAAAAAACAGCAGACGAGCTCTCGCCCTGCACAGCTGTTTTGTGCTTCGTAGTGTCGATATGAGCTAGTAGATCTTTATTTGCCACAAATATCTGCTTTGCACACAGTGCATTCTGCTTCCCATGTGTCACGGCCAGGACCAAAACATGGATACCTTTTCCGCAAATCATCCGCGAAGTTGCATTTACGTTTCGGCATACTCTCTCACGCTCTGTCTCTGTCCCTCCCTTACGAATGCTGCTGCGTGCGCTCGCCTCCACAATTTGTTTTGTTTTTAACCCCTTCTTAACCCTGGACGAACATTGAAAATACAAGCAACGGGCCGCTTCTAATACTAATCAAATATCATCCGGCCTTGACTTTGACACCCCTGGCCTAGCGTGTGTGCTATTGTGTGCTTAGCTGTTGTGTAGCTGCTAGCTCCTAGTGGCCTTGTGTAAATGACTTAACTAGAAGACCAAGCTTGTGTGTTTATTGAAGACATTTAGATGTAAACTGGTGTCCACAAGTAAAAACGCTGCAGGACGGCTTGAAGTAAAACTAACATTGGAAAGTTTAGATGCAAATAAAATCCGAAACTTGTTTTTTTATGCTGATATTGAACCGATATGTGATATCATTATCGAATTGGGGCACCCTGTAGTGATCTTAAAAGGTCAGTATGAATATATGTTTAAGAGTTATTTCTTTATTCATAGCCATGTTTGATCAGCTAGTACTTTTCCTTTGTATATTCTACCAGTTTCTCTTTGTCCTCAGATGCCTGTTTAGTGTCTTAACCTTGGAATGTGAATACTTCCCCCACTTGTTCCTTATCAGTGTTGCGAGAGGGAGAGGGGGGGCTTTCTTTGTGTGCAAGGAGTTGGCTTTTCCGTTTGAATGTCAGATCAACTAGAGTAGCCGATATGAATGTATTGGTTAAGCTGATCTCCTAAAGCTTTAGTAAAACTTGATAATATTCCTATTATGTCTTGATGGTCCTTCTTACTCAGCATATATGCCATCGAAAGAACTTGGGATTGACCAGTAACTTAGATTCCCTGGGAGGAAGAGCTGGTCGACGCAACAATACGCATTACATTTGGCGGGCCAAATAAACTGACTCGACCCCCCGAACCCCACTTTGGTGAGCCCTGGATTAGAACTTCTTCAATTAAGTGTTTATCTCCCAGCTAGTTGAAATATGACATGACGTCATAGGGCATCATTGAGGACTACATGAGACGTGATCAGCGCAGGAGAATGGAAACAAAGTGTCTTGTTTGGAAGGAGGAAAGAAAAGTCAGCCATACCTGTCGAGGCGGCGGCTGGAAATATTAAAGAGGCAGCAGAAAAGCAAGCCAAGGAGTCAAGACACAGAAAAGACAAGCGCAGAGATGAGGCTTTTGTCAGCAACTGTATTGTGTAAAGTGCAAACAAAGTACAGCTGTGGGAAGCAAGAAGAGGACAGAAAGAGGGGGGAAAAAGGCACAAACCCGTAAATGTACACCATCGTCTCGCCTTGCAACAAAAGATGGTAAAAAATATATTGCATCTTTAAAAAGTTACAATTGCTATCAGTCAGCAGGAAGTTTGAATGTGGAATCAACTGCACTTCATCACCTACTAATGTGTCAATGTGGGAGAGGACTGATGAGGCGGCTTTGTCTCATCAGCGCCGTCATTCATCGTCTGATTGGACGAGCGCAGGAAGAGTCCTCACCTACCAGATGATGATGATGTCGTGCATTAAAAAATACCGACAGCAGCATTAAAATCAGCATGTTTGTGTTTCTCCCTCCATGATTGCTGACTGCTGCTCTTGTCTCATACAGTAGGTCCAAACTAACATGCTCCTCATTTTCCAGCAATAACCAAAAAACAAAAAAAAAGCAGTGTGCAAAGACAGTCCAGTTTTAAATACAAACACAATAGGAGCGTCAATAATTGCTTTCCTGCACGCTAAACAGAGAGTGAGTATCAGAGGGCGCTGCAGTGTCGTACTGCCTTAAAGGGCCAGTGTGTAGACTTGAGGAGCAAAAGGTTTTCTAAGTGTTACAATAAATAGAATATTGTTCTATTAGTAGGGCTGCAGTAATCAATCTTTTTAGTATTCCAGTAATCTATCGATTATTTTGTTCCATTGATCGGATTAAACACTTTGTACACTGCAAAAACTAAAATCTAAGATTAAATATCTCAAATAAGGGTGATATTTGCTTATTTTCTGTCTAAATAAGATTATTATTCTCACTAAGCAGATTTTATGTTGGAGTGTTTTACTTGTTTTAAGTGTCTTGGTCCTAAATGATCTCAGTAAGATATTACAGCTTGTTGCTGAGATTTTATGAGCTATATTGAGTAAAACATGCTTGAAACTAGAATATCAAGTGTTGCAAAGCTGTGTCATCAACACTCACAAGTATAAAACTGCTTTTTCAAAGTAATAATTTCTTATTTCAAGCATGAAATAAAAAAAATCATGATTTTGACACAATTGTGTCTCATAACTAAAACAGATGACAGCCAAATGGACTTTGCTGTTTTATTTTCAATGAAACAGAAAATATGTACTCCTGTAGTTGTAGTTGGCACACTACAGTAAACTGACTGTTAATATTTAAACATTTAACATGTGACATTTCAAAGGTAAATTCTTCAAAATTACAATAAAAAAAAATTGGCGGGGGGCCGGGCCTTATATATGCGCACTAATTGACTCAAAGAGCACGCACTTGGCGTGATGATGTCATGTTATCGATGGAAAAATGCATTTTTAGACCATATGATTTGCCTGAGCGGCTAGGAGACCCCGAGAGTAACAAGCGGTTGCCTTGTTGCCTTTCCATTAAGAATAAATTAGTTTTTAGGATTAGTTTGCTGGTTTCAAGAAATGTAATGCCGAGCGCATATCATTATGTCAAGATAATGGCACTAGCATTTACTTCATTTAGGAATATTTTTCAACATATTGAGCAAAAAGGTCTTTTTTTTCTATGAAAAAGGTGCACTTGTTTTTAGTGAGAATATACTTATTTTAAGGTATTTCTGGGTTCATTGAGGTTAGCTAATTTTACTTGTTTTGGAAAGTCTTGACAAGCCAAATGTTCTTGTTCTATTGGCAGATAATTTTGCTTAGTTCAAATAAAATACCCCTAATTTTTGTATTTTTGAACACTGACTTTTTGCAGTGTGGCCTCAATACACATTGAAGATAGTTGAGATTGTTCTGCTTGCCATAAGCTGCCTTATTTGTTCCTATAAATGCACATTATCAACATTAAAAGATGTGAAAAAGTAAAATAATTAAAATCTCTGCTGTGCCGAACGTCATTAATGTTTTAATTTCACTCAAACGTTTCATTGAAGCATAAAAATATCAATGAAATCTTTTTTCTAATCAAATAATTACCGGTAGCTGGTCGATAGTATGGATATCAATCTGATCCATCCTAGCATGTTGAGATCAATATTTTTCAGTTCTCTGCTTTATTTTCACAAATAGCTGAGTAACATTGTTGTATTCTTGTACTGTTATACTGTGTACAAACTCAGCCAAATTGACATTGGACACAGGAAAAAGCCAAATAATTTGAATTAGAGCCAATAGTAGTTCTTGCTTGTTTAGTTATTTTGCACTATTGCCTTATTTTGTGATAAAAGGGAATAGAGCATTTATTCTCAAACTGATTGGCCAAATAACCAGAGTGTTTTATTTTCTTGTATTCAGTGTTACTGTTCTAACTGTGTGTAATATTACCATGCCAAAAAATATTAAATATACTTAACTAAAACTTCTGCCTTGTTTTTAATAAATACTTAAGCCTACTACACTACTGTAGTTTAAGGTTGGTCGTTAAGGTGGTACTTGGAGAGCCAAGTTCTTTCTAAGGTGGTAGTTGGTGAAAAAAGTTTGAGAACCTCTAGAATTGAGTGTAGGAATAATTGGAATATTTTGTTGATATTTTTTTATATTGTTGTACCGTATTTTTCGGACTATAAGTCGCAGTTTTTTTCATAGTTTGGCCGGGGGTGCGACTTATACTCAGGAGCGACTTGTGTGAAATGATTAACACATTACCATAAAATATCAAATAATATTATTTATCTCATTCACGTAAGAGACTTAGACGTATAAGATTTCATGGGATTTAGCGATTAGAGTGACAGATTGTTTGGTAAACGTATAGCATGTTCTATATGTTATAGTTATTTGAATGACTCTTACCATAATATGTTACGTTAACATACCAGGCACGTTCTCAGTTGGTTATTTATGCCTCATATAACGTACACTTATTCAGCCTGTTGTTCACTATTCTTTATTTATTTTAAATCGCCTTTCAAATGTCTATTCTTGGTGTTGGGTTTTATCAAATAAATTTCCCCAAAAAATGCGACTTATACTCCAGTGCGACTTATGTTTTTTTCCTTCTTTATTATGCATTTTCGGCCGGTTCGACTTATACTCTGGAGCGACTTATCCTCCGAAAAATACGGTATTTGTGTTGGTAAATCCCAACAATAATTTAGTTTTCTGATAATTATATAAGAGAGCTTGTTACCTTGTTCTGCTTTAAAGAAACTCCCAATGGTTCTTGTGAAAGGAAAAGAGTTGACAAGGGTCTTTCCAAATACAAATGGATAGAAAGACTGGAAATAATCCATCAAGTCAAAAACATGGCACACCAGCCACTACATTATGACCGTAATACAGACAAAAAAAAAGGTCAGTTAATTCCTCTCTGGGCTGTCAGCAGGCAGGGGCAATGGAGCCAACTCGTCCTGGCTGGCGAGAGTGAGTGAGGAAGAAGTGTTGGTCGTCGTGGCAACGACAGTGCATCTTGGGTCCTTGAATACAAGTGTTTTTTGTGTTGTTTTTTTAAAATGCAGCTTATCAAGTAAAATAAATGAAAATGGTCTTTTAGAAAAAAGATTAGTGTGAATCCAAATTACACATTTGTGCAGCCCAACTGTAAGAAATACAGCTATCTTCCTTTCTGCCTTGAAACATAACTGAAATCAGTGCAGCAGGTTTGAAGAATGATGTTCCTATGATGCTACAGTACTACACACTGCTCCTTTAAACAAAGTGCTTATGTGCGCTACAAATACAGAATTTGGAGTGGGAAGATGGAATGAAAATGGTTGTAAGTATAACTTATTTACTATCTACAACTTGACACAGCCCTCTTTTAACTTCCCTGTTACTCCAATTATCTCTTATTGCTCGAGCACATTCAGATGATTTGATCAAAAGCCATCAACATTCGCAACGACCAGCACTAAAAAGCATTTTTTTTTTTTTTTTTTTTTTTTTAAACAAAAGCTTTTAACCAGACACTACATAAAGTCGATCAAACTTTGGTCCAACAACATATTTTCTTCTCTCTAATTTCACTTTTTAAATGCAAATTGTACACAATTCTGTGAGAGGAAAACAAAAGCTTGTTGCATATTTACTTAAAAAGATATGCTTGAACTTTGGACATTCAACAATATACATCAGCTTCACACTCAAAAAATATTGACTTTATACACTTTGAATATAATCACACTACTTTAAAATAAAAGGTCATTTGACATGACTACTGGCCCGAATATAAGAAAATATATTTTTGTCTTCCCTGAAAAAAAAAGATGGGGTGTCTTATACTCTGGGTCTGGGGAATCACACATGCAAAGCAACAAGTGGTGCCAAATGGCCTCTCCCCAAGCAAGTCAGAGCTTTTCTCCCCGTCACTCACAGGCAGAGCAGTAAATTCAGCTAAGAAATATGATACAGGCAGTCTGGTGTCAATATATTTTGGACCGTTGTTCACCAGGCTAGGAAAAACTCTATTTCATTGCAATCTGCAAGTTATTTCCCTGATATTTCAAACATGAATTCGAAAAGGTTGACAATATTATGTCTTTGAATATATATTTTTGTAAAAACTCATGTTTGTCTTGAATTCAGGGTCGTTGTGTTTTTGGAATTTCACGGAATATTGTGACCCAACAGAAGTTGTATTTCAATTTCTACAGAGTGGAAGCCGTTTTAAGTCGAGACACCTTGGATTTATGTCGACATAAGCGGTTGTCAATGTAACCAATACAGAAAGTAGTCACTGCGAGCAGATTTACTTGGGACTTTTGGTCAGACATATTAGGGAGTGGTTTCCTGCTGGTGCCCAGTCTAAACAAAACATGGTGATGTGAGACAGGCCTGAACTCGGGCAATTTTCAAGTCTAGACTGAACACATTTCCTTTTAGCCATACATATGACAACTAAAATTATTTTATCGACACTCTTTGCTTATAACTCATTCATAATTAGTTTTATCGAATATTTTATTTGTCTTCTTGTGATTTTGCCTCTGTAAAGCATTTTGAATTGTCATGAGTACTATAAATAGACTTGCCTTGCCATATGTTTTATACACTTACCTAACAGATCTGCTTTGGTAATTTTTTGGGATGTTAATCATTGTTTAGGTAGCAAACAATCAACACAATTTTTAACATTTCTGTTAGTTGCTGTGGTAGATTCCAGGTTAATACTGCCATGGTTTTATTTTGTAGCTTACTGCACTGCACAGGAATAATACGGTGTAACTCGACAATAACTATGTTGCTGTTCTGCAGCTGCTGACATAATGACTTAGTTACTAATACTCACACATGTCGATATAAACAGACCGATTTTTCATCAAGATGCAGCTTTCGGGTGTCAAATTTTATGGTGACAAAAACCATGTACGCCAAAATTATATATATACCATGTATAAACCATGTATGCCAAAATTATATATATATATATATATATATATATATATATATATATATATATATATATATATATATATATATATATAATTTTGGCATACATGGTTTTTGTCACCATAAAATTTGACACTCAAAAGCTGCTTCTGCAAAACTAATACTCACACATATCGATATAAACAGACCGATTTTTCATTAAGATGCAGCTTTCGAGTGTCAAATTTTATGGTGACAAAAACCATGTATGCCAAAATTATATAATTATATATATATATAAAATATATATATATATATATGCACGCACACACACACACACACACACACACACACACACACACACACACACACACACACACACACACACACACACACACACACACACACACAATATATAAATGTGTGTGTATACATACATATATATCTACTAAATAAACGATAATGATACAAGTTTGATCTTTTCTTGTATTTTTGTAGTCATTTACAAAAGGTAGTCTAGGAGCTAACAACTACACAACAGCTAAGTACACAACACCACACAATCTAGACATACGCAGTATGTAATACCACACAATCTAGACATACGCAGTAAGTGTCCACAATTGATCAATACTACAGTCTAAAACCCATTATGTCAATATAAACAAGTATCAATTATTATAGTTCCATATTACTTACACGTATTATACATATTAGAATGTATCCAGTAACAAACGTGTCTGCATCAATAAGCTTACTGCGTCATGAGTTTACTCATGAATTATTGTGGCCACTCAGTGTTGAAAAAGGTAATTACCACTCCACTTCAACTTAAAGATAGCATAAGTCAATTACATATGGTTAGTAATAGGTTAGTGTTTTTGATGTACCGGATTAATAGCGTTATTGGCTATTGGTATCAGAAGTGAAAAAGTTACTTTTGAGTAATATCAGAAGTGAAAAAGTTACTTTTGAGTAATATTAAGAACCGTGTGGACCAGGACTGGGTGAGTTGGTTGACATAAACAGGAGCGACTTAAAAGGGTTCCACTGTAGAATGTTCTATAAGGTGCTAAAACACGTGCAGAAGTCGTTGAAATCAGGAAACCGTGGTTTCTTTGAATTTAAAGGGAGAATGCAACTAATGTTGTATTTCTAGCAGCTTTACCTTGTATGACATCAGTAAACTTGTTCTATGATGACATAGAATACTTCTAGCAAGGTGTAGTCACATTAGTGATACACCTTTACAGTGCTACTCTGACATCCTATTTCTACTAAAACAGATGATAGCACCAGAAAGACACTCAGTTTTTTGATGACGACCTCCCTTGGCAGTTCCTTCTCAAGAAAAAAAAAAAGAGCCAACTCTACGTATTCCTCGTTCTGAGCTTGTGTGTGACACTCCTCTACAGTGCTATTAGGTGTCATCCAGCTGCAGACTGATAAACTCCTGTATGCACTTCCTGTACTGCATCTCGGTTGGACTGTTGATGTTATATTGACCTGACTGGCTGTAGGGCCCCTCCGCCTCCCGCATCTCCTCGTTCATCTTGGCTAGTCGCAGCCTGGGAATGAAACACAAAATAACATAAGATGATTGATAATTTCCTTTGCAGCTTTACTGATAATAGAGGGTGCAATGCAACTATGCATCTAGCAGCAAATATGGTAACGTTATTTGCCTTGTGTGATAAAATGGATGGATGGATCCTAAAGTGACACCATGGGGGTAAAAGTAGGTACTGCCTGGTAAAGTGAACTGGTAATCACTTACAATAAATAAATGGAGGCAGAGTCAGTCACTGAGAGGGTGATGATGTTGATGAAGTGTTTTTTCCTGCTGTCAGCGCTTATTTGGTGACAATGACCAGCCCAGTGAGTCATAACAATAGACAAAAGGCTTCTGTTACTGCATCCAACCTTTTTCTACCACCGCATACAAAAAAATTAAAGGATGCTTGGGGCCACTTTGATATATTTAGTGCATAGTTCAATACAAATCAATATATTCTAAGCTCTCACAACAAAACACCCACATCTTAGCTTTGTGTTAGAGTCAAATTAGTGCAATATCTAATAATATTTAACAATAATATATATATATATATATTATTTAGACTACGCCATGGATTTTAAAAAATGGAAAAATAAAAAATTCTAATACCTCAATAATACAAAAGTTTATATTTTTAGAATATTCCAAGGGCCAAAAAAATCAGAGTAACAGCTAATGGATCTTTTTCTTTATTAATTAATTTCTAAAAGAGGCAGAGGGCCAATAAAAATGTTTCTTATCTACTAATAAATCTAATAATTATTTAATTATTAGAAAATGCTGAGGGCCAATAGAAAAATCTAATATCAAATCATTTATGACTATGTTTTATTTTTGATGTGGACGTAAATTGTTTAATATCCAACATACTGTATCTCAATACTACATCAAAAATATGCAAAAGGAAAATTAAAATGAGTGTATTATTAAATAATATATTTCTTTATTTTATTTTAAGAATGTACAAAGCATCAATAAAAATTAGTGTAATATAATAAATCTCATTAAGAATCCATCTTCTATACTGCTTATCCTCATTAGGTTCGCAGGTAAGCTTGAGCCTATCCTAGCTGACTTCGGGCAAGAGGCGGGATACACTCCAGACTGGTCGCCAGCCTATTGCAGTACACATATGAACAACCATTCACACCTAATGATTTTTTAATGATTTATTTGTATGTTACTGGGGTTCATTAGTATTTGTACACATGAGAATCAGCAATAATTATGAACCTGAAAGAGCTGTCAGTCTACCTTAAAAAAAAATCCACCTTTACCCCACATCTAATCACCCACCCACCACCCCTTTGAGCTCATTAAAGTCACCTGTTCAGCCCACAGTCAGTCAAGGTCCAACTGCTACCATGGGCAAGACCAAAGAGCTGTCAAAAGAGACCAGAGACCAAATTGTAGTGCTCCACAAAGCTGGAAAAGGCTATGGGACCATTGGGAAGCCGCTTGGTGAGAATAGATCAACTGTTGCAGCAATTGTTAGAAAATGGAAGAGGCTAAACATGACTGCTAATCTACCTCGGACTGGGGCTTCATGTAAGATCTCTCCTCGTGGGGCATCACTCATGATAAGAAAAGTGAGGAATCAGCCCAGAGCTACACAGCAGGAGCTGGTGAATGACCTGAAGAGAGCTGGGACCACTGTTTCCATGGCTACTATCAGTAGAACACTACGGCGTAGTGGTTTAAAATCATGCATCAGGTTCCCCTGCTTAAGTCAGCCCATGTCCAGGCCCGTCTGAAGTTTGCCAATGGCCATCTGGATGATCCAGAGGAGTCATGGGAGAAAGTCATGTGGTCAGATGAGACCAAAATAGAGCTTTTCGGTATAACCCCCACTCGTCGGGTTTGGAGGAAAAAGAAGGATGAGTATCATCCCAAGAACACCATCCCTACAGTGAAGCATGGGGGTGGAAGCATCATGCTTTGGGGGTGCTTTTCAGCAAAGGGGACAGGACGACTGCACTGTATTAAGGAGAGGATGAACATATTGTGAGATTTTGGCCAAAAACCTCCTTCCCTCAGCCCTCAGTCAGAGCATTGAAGATGGGTCGTGGCTGGGTCTTCCAACTTGACAATGACCTGAAGCACACAGCCAGGATAACCAAGGAGTGGCTCCATACGAAGCATATCAAGGTTCTGGAGTGGCCTAGTCAGTCTCCAGACCTAAATCTAATAGAGAATCTTTGGAGGGAGCTGAAACTTTGTGTTGGTCGGCGACAGCCCCGAAACCTGACCGATCTAGAGAAGATTTGTGTGGAGGAGTGGGCCAAAATCCCTGTTGAAGCTGGTGAAGAACTATAGGAAACGTGTGACCTCTGTAATTGCAAACCAAGGCTTCTGCACTAAATATTAACACTGATGTTCTCATGTGTGCAAATACTTATGAACCCCAGTAACATACAAATAAATCATAAAAAAATCATATGATGTGATTTCCGGATTTTTCTTTTTAGATTATGACTCTAACAGTGGAAATACATCTATGATGAACATTTCAGACCTCTCCCTAATTTCAAAGTGGGAGAACTTGCAAAATTGCAAGGTGTGCAAATACTTGTATATCTCATTGCTAGTCAGTTTTATTTTTTTAAATACGAGGGCCCATAAAAACGTGTGGACAGACATTAAAATGAATAGTCTAAGATGTGTGTTATTGTGTTAAACACAATTGCTGAGATGTCTACAGAGCTTAAAGATTTTACACGGGTCATTAAAAAAATGATAACACTCACAATGTGACAATATCTGCATTGGCTGCTTCCACCGCAATGACCAGCGGCGTTTTCTCTTCAATGTCTGCAGCATTTTGATTGGCTCCTCTTTTCAAGAATAGACACACTTGCCTAAAACACACAAAAGTTACATGAATGGTGTTTCTTTTGTGAGTCAAAGCGTGGCGGTGAGGTAGACGGACCCTGTATGTCCCAACATGGTGGCGTGGTGCAGGGGTCCTCGGCCTTGAGCGTCCTGCTGGTTTACATTTGCCGCATTTTGCAGTAGAAACTCGCAGGTGACCAAAGAACCCTGACATTTCACATGAACAGATTTTTTTTTTTTTTTACAATACTTTAGTCAAGTGAGTGAGTGGCACAAAACCGACTTACCCCGCGCACGGCCATAATGAGTGGCGTCCTCTTGTCGTCTTCTGTGTTGACCCAGTTGATCTCGGCTCCGTGGGCCAAGGCCTCGGCCATTTCGGGCAGGCTGCGGGCACACGAAGCCCAGTAAAGCTGCAGACTTGAACTGTACTCCTTGGGCTCGTAGAACACCACGTCTTTGCAAGGTGATGGCGGAGGCAGGGTGGCGGGCATGGGCATGGGCGGAGCCTCAGCTACATCTGAACAAGAAAAGAGAATAAACATGCAAAGTCAGTCAAACCAACCAAAGTGATTCTATTTAACTATTATTAGTTTAAAATAAGGAAAGAAGCTCAGCAAGATGAGTTGTCACATGGGCATCTGGTCAGGATTGGTCAATATAAACAAGTATCAAATAGGTATAGTTGCATATTACTTACACATGTCTCCAAAGCCGAAGCGTAAAAAGAGTATCCAGTAACAAATGTCTCCGCATCATTCAACTTACTGCATCATGAGTTTCACCTAAGTGTTTACTTCAACCTAAAGACAGCAGAAATCCATTCCGGATGGATAATAATAAACAGGGTAGTGTTTTCTATGTCTGCCATTGTTCTCTATCGAATTGGATCAATATCGGTATGGTATTGGAAGACAAATAGTTGTATCGGGACACCCCTAATTAAGATTGATAGGCTTTAATTAGGAAAAGACTTACCTGCATCTGTCAAGCTACTGTTAGAGGGAGTGGTGGCCAGCATCTCCCTACTGCCATCAGCACTATGCTGGATGCCACTGTCTGCACTTTTGACTGTGAAGAGAAAAGAAAACATTAAATGGAACACATTTCATTCCTTAAGTACCGTACATTTTTATGAATCATTTCACCCAGATTCACATTTTTGCCTGTGTGACAATTAATTATTTAGTTTTCTGCCATAATAGTTGGTCATCATAGTTTAAAGCCACATAGTTGTATTAAAAAGTATCAAAAAAAAAAAATTGGCTGGTTGATTTAACATTTAAAATGATTTACCATTCCTTCAATTTGAAGTTTTCAAAGTACAGTGAACCTCGATTTACAAATTCTTCAATTTTAGATTTTAGATTGAGCAAAATATGCCCCTGTGTGCGAACCATGTCTTTTAGTACGAACGCTTCAGTCATTCATTTTGTGCTTGCTCGTACTGACGAGATTGATCTAATCTAAATTTTAATTGTGATGAGAACAGAATTTTCTAGGAAAAATATGCCAAAGCGCACTTATTTCCCAAGACTCTCTCATTCAGCGGCGCCTCTTCCAAGAGCGCACACACACAGGCCTCTTCCCCCGCCCCCTTCCTCCCCTTTGCTCATTTCTCTCCTCTCATGAGCTGCTCCTCTGCGATGTCAACATACTGTAAGTGAATTTTATTTTTTTTAATATTTATTATTGCAACAATAAGATTGTTAAAGTTAAGGATATTTGTGATTTCTGATCATTTGTGAGAGCACCAAAAGGACTTCTGTGTGTTCGCGTGTTGGCAGTGCAACGTATAGAGCACAGTTCAGCTTGTCGTCGTTTTGTCTTGTTAATAAAGAGACAATTGATTCATCACCTCTTTGTGTTTGTTTGATGTACAGTACTGTAGGGCACTTTATATTGTCTTCAAAGTGTATAAACCTTCACTAAAATATGGACTTTTGTTAAGGCTTTAACCCATTATGCATATTAACATTGTTTCTTATGGAGAAATTTTTTTCACTATACAAACTTTTCGATTTACGGGCCCTGTTAAGTTTGTAAATCGAGGTTCCACTGTACAGTCAGCCGCCCTTTGCCACATCGTGCTTTGAAGTTTACAGCTTCACTCCATTTCTTTTTTTGTAAAGCATATTCTATGAATTATTGGCCTAAATTACACATTTTCAAGCATAAAACTAGCCAAATGAACTAAGCATGTCAATACAACAGTATTATTGGCCACTAGATGAGACCATGGCTCCTACAGTCAGAACAGTATATGTTGTTTTCTAGTCATGTCTATTATATTTGATAAAACAAGTGTAAAGGTGACTGTGGGTGTTATTTCATGTCTAAAGGGCTCTAACTGTATATTTTCTACTACGTGATTTTTTTGGCTGACAATGGTCAGGCCCACAACCAATTAACAGAGGGAAACAAAGGACTGTATTATACTGTATAATCTCATAAGTGCAGCAGCAGATGGTTGTAACTGGACCAATGATAAAAAGCTGTGGTGAAGCTGTAACTTCGACGCCATGTGCTTGCAGTAGCATGCTTTAGTGATAACAAACTGTAGCAATTGGCCTAAAACGGTACAGTAAATCCCCTTCATTTTCGGGGGGTAATGTTATAAGACTGCCCGCAGCTGGCGAAAGAACTAACGTACACACCCATTGGCTCTCATTTTATGATTACAGCGCCCTCTGCTATATTCACAGCTGTGGCACTCAAAAAAGCTGATCACCTATGATCATGATACTTGCTCTATTAACTGACATAACTGATAACAGTGTATGTCCATCATACACAGTGTGGAGCTGCACCCCTAAGTTAATAATCATCACCTCCATTGCGGAAAATAAACAACATTTCTTATCATTATCAGTGGAGGACGAGGCTAAACATGTTACACACCGAGCAAGCAAAGGCAGACAAGAAGACACGCTAATAGCTAAATTAGCCGCTAAGATAGCTTGAAACAACACGATAATCAAGTGTTAAGTAAACTTTAAGTTAAGTGCAAAGCAGATAGTAAGCAGCTATTAAAATGAAATAAGCAAGTAGATTAATAAGAGTTACGAGAACATAATATAACAGTTGAGGGTGGATCAATCCATATATTGGTAGTGTTGATACTAAAATTATTAGATAAATATTTTTATTTTTTACAAAATCTCTTGTTTTGTTATTGTTTACACACATAGGGAATACGTCCCTGGATATACTTTGAGGTCAAAAACAATGGTAGCTTTTGCTATTGTTGTTGTGTACTATTGACTTTGCTCAAACAATTGCATGTAATAAAACAGGATACGGAAATGGTTTAAATATTGTGTTGGCATTGTTACCCCGTCAGTAACACTCACCACAAATAAATAGAAAAATTTACAGTTAATACGTTTGATTGGTATCGGTATCGGCCGATCTCAGTCACGGATGATCGGCAGCATACAACCCTGATCAGAAGACCCCTAAATTAAACTAATTGATATTCACTACTGTTAATATAATTTTGTGTTTTACTCGACTCCTATGTATAAAAGACAGTGCAGTGGCACCTTAACTTAGGAACCCCTCTATTTGCAAACTTTTCAATGTACAAACTTTTAGATCGAGCCAAATATGCCTCTATGTGCGAACCATGTCTCTGTGAAGGAACACTTCAATTATTCATTCATTGTGTGTCACGCCGGCAGACACAAAGCAGGGCTCAGCATTGTTGGGGTGGCGGAGCCCTCCACCTCACTTGCTGCACAGTACATTACTAGTCACTTCTCAGCACTTCAGCATGTGTGTCTTTTCTGTGTTTTTTCACCTTTTGTCCATTGTGCTAAGTCAATATGAGACCAGGAGGGAATCGCTGTGGAGTTTAAAAAAAAAACCAAAAACTGACTACTTACTTGCGAGGAGTACAATAATGGCTCTCACAAGTATGGAAGAATCAACCAAGCAAGCTTCGTACACAGCAAGTTCTAATTGTGATGAGACCGGACATTTCTGGAAAAATATGCCAAAGCAGACTTATTTTACAGCTCCCCCTGCCCTCTCGGATCTCTCTCCCTGTCTGCTCCTTTCTCTTCAGCTACTCCTTTGACGATGTTAATGTAAGTAGATTTTACTTTTTAAAATGTTTATTATTGTAACAAAATGAGTTAAGGATTGTTGTGCTTTTTGATCGTTTGTGAGGACACCAAAGGGATTTTTGTGTCAGTGTGAGCGCATATAGGACAGCAGCTTGTTATTTTGGCTTGTTAATAAGGAGAAGGTTGATCCATCACCCTCTTGTTATGTTGGTTTGATATACAGTACTGTATGGCACTTTATATTGTGTTCAAAGTGTACAAACCTTTACTGAAATAGGGACTTTTGTCGAGGCCGTAGCACATATTTTATTTACATTGTTGTTTATGGAGAAATTTGCTTCACTAAATAAAATGATTGATTTACGAACCCTGTTCAAGAACCAATTACATTTGGTAATCAAGTTCCACTGTACTTTATTATGATGATGATGAAGATTTATTACATCAAAATTAGAGACAGATATAGATGACAGAACACCCACCATCATGACGACATAAATACAAATCCAGGAACCACAACTGTGAGTGAAAAACCTTCCCCGCCTCCAGGAAAACCAACACATAACACTTTAGTTCCAGTCTCTTTACACAAAGAGATTTTCTATTAATAGGGTCAAGATGAAGGAGAAGCAGGCGATAGGATGAAAGGGTTTTAGGTCTACAGCCTGGAATCAGGAAGAGGCGATGGACAAAGGGAATGGAGAAGCAGGCCAAACATTGACATTGAATACTTACTGCTCCTGAGCTTGGAGGAGTTGTCAAAGTAGGAGAAGAGCGAGTCAAGCTCGTCAGGACAGAAGAGAGAGTCCCGGCGGGCCTCCAAGCCACTGGCAACAGCTACGCAAGGGATGATGGGATTTTGGAGGGGGATTGAGCAGCACAGGGTATTGATTGAGTGGCATGGTGGGGTGGGAGTGGCGATTTTAGGTAGGCGGCGAAGGGGAGCAGGTGTTAGTCCAGCAGCAAAGAACAGCCAGGAGGGGGAGACAAAGTGTGACAAAACAAGAGAAATGAGAAAGAGTGAAAGCAGAAATAGTTACAGTAGCAGCTCGCTTGACACTGGAGGAGACGGACTACACGAGGCAATGGGTTGAGTTTAGACATATGCTGTTCAAAGAGAACACACACTATGCCAAAAGGCTTGGTCACTACAGTGCAAAAAACACATCAAGCACACAAGGATAGGAAAAGCTGCTAATGAGGGGAGGAAGAGGGAGTCTTTCAATGCATCCCTTGTTGTGCTTCTGTAGTCGCCCAAAAACCTCACATAAGAGTTCCTCAAAGCTTTAAGACTTACACTAACCACTAAAAGCCTATCATTGCAGTCCCAGTAGACACCAAATTTGTGATCTTTCCACTGACCTGACTGTCCAGAGTTGTTGGAGCCAGGCCGTAGTTTGGGCGTAGGCGGTGGTGGTCTAGGGGGAAGATGCTCAGAGCTGCTGCTGAGTCTCTTTTCCTGTTTGCTGAGGGACATCACCTTGCTCCGGAGCTCCTCGTCAGACGGCCTGCGCACAAACCTGCGATCCACGTACTTGGCTTTTATGTAGGCCTCTACTTCATGTCTGGAAAAACAAAGTTTATTCATGAGCAACAATTGACTTCTTGTCTTGATAAAGGCTTTAAACCAGAGGTCTTCAACAGGGAGACTTCAGGGGTACTGCAGAGGGGCGGTCGCAAAATTACTGGTTGGTTAGACTCAACAATTTTTCCAAATTTAAACGTCTTTAAATAATCAATAAAATTGATCCAACACACTTTAGTGTAGATTAGACTTGGCAGTGACATAGCCACCCTAATCACTCTCACTGCACCTTGGTTTAAAACTGTTCTACTCAAATAGTGAGGCGGGCCTGGAAAGCGTTGAAGACCCCTGCTTTAAACCATGCAAATAACTTTTTACCTTACTAAATGTATCACAGTACTTCTTTTTGCGTTTATTGGTCATCCTAATTTGCTTTTAATACATGTGTACCTTGGGTCTCCTGGCTGTGGTTTTCTCGCTCCCAGCTCCTCTCGTCGAGCCTCGTAGATCTGGTTGATGACGCCATTTCCCAGTTCACACATCAGCTGAGAAAGGATGAGTTAAAAGCATGAGAAAAATGCTGCCACGCTTACAGGTGCGCCTTAATTAAAGATGGGTACCTTTCACGTTTGAACCGATACGGTACCAATTTTGGTACTGCTTGATCGATACCTGTGCTCAATGCTACCAATTTTCGGTACTTGTGTGTATTCATTTGGTAGTTTTTATCATCTGTCGGCGAAAATCATCAAGATAAGGAAGAAACACATTCTTGAAATATTTCACACTGTCTGTAGTGAATCTATATATATTAATAATGTATTACTTTTTGAATTGATCTACAGAAATAAACATAGTTTTTAAAAATATTCTAATTTAGTGAGATATACGTTTATCTGGACTCAATTGATCTTACAAGTTTTTTAAAGAAGAAAAGTTAAAGATTGATTAATAAATATAGTCCATGTAGACCAGAAGTGTTCAAACGTGTTCAATAGCATGTTGCATACAGTAAAATGGAAGATATATTGATATTTTTTGTTTAATAAAATGCAAAAATGTAATCAAAGTAGTTCAACGCTAAACAGCAAAATAGCATAAATAGTTATACATCTCAACTTTGTGTTTAGTATTGATATATTGCTTATCTAATATTCAACATTTGAACTTTATTTGTATTGTTAATCATTTGAAATGTTTTGGTGCAGGCCATGTTTCATTTTGTTTTGTTTTTTAAAAAGCTGCATGCTAATAAAACATTTTTCATGCGTCTGTAGACATCCACTCATTTATTTACCTTAAGCAGTTCTGGCTCCCATGAATCCAACGTCAAGGAGCGGACTTTAGAAAAATGAACTCCCAGACTCCTGGAGGTGAGGAAAAGTTAAGAAATTATACATTTTATCACAATTTATTATGTTTTACCAGTAATAACTTAGTTGTAATTTTTGATCGATCCCCCTTGTACTCATGTAGAGGAAAGGGAGGGGTTATGGCGTGGCGAAGTTGGTAGAGTGGCCGTGCCAGCAATCGGAGGGTTGCTGGTTACTGGGGTTCAATCCCCACCTTCTACCATCCTAGTCACGTCCGTTGTGTCCTTGAGCTCCCGCCATCAGTGTGTGAATGTGTGTGTGAATGGGTAAATGTGGAAATACTGTCAAAGCGCTTTGAGTACCTTGAAGGTAGAAAAGCGCTATACAAGTAAAACCCATTTATCATTTTATTATTTACGTTCCAAGACCCCCGGAAAACAACAAATAATGAACGCTATCCCTAAAAACCCTAAAAATGCCTATCTTGACAACAAAAGCATTACAAAACAATCAAAAACAATCAGCAGGAAGTACAGTACAGGTAAAAATAAAGGTGCTGATTAGTACATTTAAACCTCACAACCATTCAATGTTCTATTTCATCTACAAATAAAACATCAAAGCTAGCAAGCACCTATTATTGGTAACTTGCTAACAAAAACATCCTCTGACTTCTTCTGTGCATGTCTTGAAATGCAGTGCACACATTTCTGATGATGTTTTAGTGCCACCTACTGGTAACACTTTGTACGCTGTATTGTTATGCTTTATTATTGATCCTTGGACCACCCACTTAGGGAGATGAGATGGGCTGAAGAAAAAAATCAGAAATCAACATGCACTATACAATGGTGGTTCTAATAACGATTCACACCCAAATGTATTCCTATTCTAAATTCATAACTTTCAAAAATCAATTAAAAAATAATATTTTACTATTTTTTCCCCTTTAGAATCACTTTTTGAATTAAAAACACGCAACAACTGTTATTGATATTACTATGAGTGACACTGTTAGGTTTATTAATTTTTGTTTTAATCTTTTTTGTACTGTAATTTGTATTGTATTTGTATGTCTTCTCAATTTCTTTGTAAATTTTAATACTGAGTATTGTGAAGCTCGTATTAGGTTGGAGTTGCTCTATTTATTTTTTTAAATTTATTTATTACATTTGTAATTTTCATAAATAAAATAGTAAAAAAAAAGACCCACGCCAAGACTGCACCTGTTAGTCGTAGGTCAGCAGACAAGAGGAGCTTTTGTAACCTGTAACCGGTGTATTGAAAATGTTACATTATAATTCCTATACCAAATAATATATTACGAGAATCGTGTTGAATCAACAACTGATTCTGAGTTAAATTCTCACTCTAAGAATGGGAGTCCAATCGTGAGGTACAACAAATCGAGTTTGTTCATAAAAACACCCAATAAAAATAAAATGCAATTTGTTTTTTTTAGTCTCAATCTTTTGAAAGCGTGCCAATATTTTTACCTGTGAATTCCCGAGCACTGGATGCAAAGGGTGATGCCCAGATTGATGCTGGCCCAGCGAGGATCTGGCTGGCCGCAGTCGCAACAACAAGCGTTGCCCGGGATGGCGAGGACCTTCTGCAGAGCACTCTCCCCTTTCAGTGATCTCTCCTTGGGCTCCCCGCTAGAGTCCAAACTCCCTGTTGATGTGGAAGACTTCCTGTCCAGCTTCTGGCACAAATTAATGACACTTAATCAGATCAACCTTTTTTGCTTTAAATGTATATAAAGGTATACACATGTATGTGAACAGGCAACATTTGATACCATAGTAGGTTATTGTTTAGTTAAATGGTTTCAGTGTTATTGAGTGATAATCATATAGTACTGTATGAGTGTTTCAATCCACCAAGTCAGCCTCTTTATGTTTGTTCTTACCTCAGCGTCGTCTCCCTTGTCGCGGAAGGCGGTAGCGATGCTGTTCTGGACCGCTTTGATCCACGCCTGTCGCAGCTTCTCAGAGTCTGCTTGCATCATGCAGCTCCTGTTGGGACAAACGAGCGTCACACGACTGCTGTCTGCTGAATATGAGTGGAAAATTCCTAGTCACGATTTTTCTGTACGTTCTATGAATAGGACTTTTTGACCTGTTCTCTTTTAATCCGTTTTTAGCACTAAAAGGAGAGTTTGGATGTGACTGTCAGAAGAAGGTTAATGCTCATCATTATGGCTCACCATTAAAAAAATATATATATATAACACTGAGAAAATTTTTTAACATTTCCTTTAATTAAAGTGAACTGCACTTTTTTTTTTGCCTATCATTCACAATCCCTATGTAAAGAAAAACATGTCTTTCTTTTTTTCTATACGTTTTCAAGTTCAAGTTTCATTTAATTCAGACATTTAAACATTTGACAGGTACATTTTTTTTTATACAGTTTGAAATGGAATAGGCAGAAACTAAAGCCTATCCCAGTGTATTTACAAAAGTGACACAGAAAAAACTACCAATGCCTTATGCATGTAGTTGTACATTTTCTTTCTTCGTTAATTACAAAAACTTAATAAAATAAAAAAATGTGAAAAAGTTCCATCAAGTTAATTAGACATTCTTAGCATTCATTCTCAACACATTTCTTTTTATAATTGATTTCTTCAAAATATTTTAAATGAATTACATTTTTACAGTTTTTTAACTGTTGGTCCAATTTATTCCATACATTAATCCCAACAAAAGACACATTATTTGTAATACACGGCAATTACGAGGAGGCTAACAATGCAGCTAATAGGAGTATTGTGCCCATAAAAACGTCAAAAATACTTTGTTTACATTTCGTGATGTGAACATTAGCCAAGTAATATCAATATTGAACGCAGACAAACTATTTTTAGCCGCGCCGTGATCTCACAGAGCTTATCTTATGTTGCTATATTGACGTACTAAGACGGCGAGCTGCTGCATCGCTTCTGAGTTGGTGAAAGTAAATTTTAGATTATAAATCATGCCTCTCACCTGAATAGTAGATGGTTGTGGACATAAATTAGCGTTGGTCAACTCTGACATCCAACTTAGACCAGGGGATGGCGAGAAAGACTCGAAAATCTCATTTGTGGCACCTTTTTTTTAACCTTTCGTGAGAATTATGATTATCCAACTTCATCTAAACGGGAAGCTATGAAAATCCGATCAGTTGACATCCAAGTGAGAGCAGACATTTTACAGTAAGAGATTGTTCAATTATGTTTGTAGTTTGTATATCTTGTTCAGCACTTGGCAATACTACTAAATGATGCGTAGTGTTTAACTAAAGCTGGATCTGATTACACAGCTTCTAAAAGTTGTTGCTCATCCTCCTTATAGTCAGGCTAAAAAATAAAAGTTTCTGGATCATTATTTGTCCCAAAGTAATCAATCATTGGTGGCTCTCATTAAAGTCTGCCATGATTAGTAGTGTTGTTTTTGAAGGGAAAAGCAAACGTTGCGATGCGTCTGTAAAATTAAAACGCCGCCTTATGCTTAAAATGAGCAAAGTAGGTAAATATTACATATTATTATGAATGTGCCTGTTACTACTACATTATATTATATACAAAATGTTGATGGAGGTTTTCGGAAGTTTTTAGAGCACTTTATAGGCAGAATACAGCAACTCCATTCTTAGCTGACTTTTTGCTAGCGTTTATTTACGAGTTAGAATGCTTTAAAAAAAGAAAAGAAAAACATAAGGATTGTGAATGATGGGCAAAATTTTAAAAACATTTCCACATCCGGTGTGTGCACTTACTTGGTAGGCGACACAACCTCGAAACAGAAGCGCCGCTCTAAATCCTCACAATGTTTGACCGTGCACAGCCTCAGGTCTTCCACCACCACTGTCGGGTTGTCCTGTGGGAGCAGACGAGCAGTTGAAACCCAGCATTGTTTGGATGAAAAACACCAAAGGGGCACTGCTTATTAACGTGTTCGTTGCTTTGCCATCAGCAAAAGACATTTAAGGTTGAGCAGTTATAGAAATTGTGTCTAGTTAAGCTTGAAAAATATGTTTTGACGATTTGGGTTCTTCCCTTTTAAATCTCATAGGGTTGTGGACTGACAAGAAAGTTCTATAGATGAGTGGTAATGCTAATAAATCAGTTTAGGATTGCAGTTACATACAACTGAGGCTGAAAGGTCCTGTTATTCTGAGCAAAAGGCATGCCTGTCTAATTGAGGTTTGGTGCACAGGCAGTCACTTGACATACCTTAAATTTCTTCTGGTAAACAAGCTGATTGTTCTGAATGGAGAACCACCGTCTGCAAAGAACAGTTAGCTTGTTTTTTTTTACTCAGTTTCATTATGTTGACATTCATTTCAAGACAAAAATTAAGGGTGTGATCCCTGTATACTCACAATTCAGCATTTCTGGCCCCACATACAGTATTATGCTTTATCTCTATGGGTCATCACTTCTGTAACTGAAATGGTCTTCTCATACCTATTCCATGTCTTGAAAGCATTGCTGGCCCTCTTGAAAAGATAACCCTCCATGGCGATGCCATTGTCTGCGTCCACATTGTATTCCAACTTGGTGTCGTCACTTGAAAAGTCCTAACGGGGAGGAAAAAAGCAGTGTAACTGGTTTCCAAGATGCAAGTCACAAAGTAGGACTGTTGTGTGAGACGCTCACACACAGACAACACACACACACACACACAAGTGTGGTCTCCTGACGACTGCAAAAAAATCTAAAATTTTCCAAAAGCAAATGTTCAGTTACATGCCTTCATTTGCCTTGTAAATAACAGAAAAGCACTTATTAAAAAAATTAAAAAAAATCTCCCTTTTAAAATAGATCTGCACAAAAATGAACAATTCACACTAACAAGCAATTACTTTTCTAAACATATTTCTTTACACTTAAAAAGCTGCATCACAAGAAAACACTACCTCAGTTTCTCCATTCCCCAGCGAGCCAGGGCAAGTTGACCTTACTGCCCTGGTTCTACCTGCTGATGGCCGTCATTTATAATTCATTAGCCCTTGAAAGGAGCATAGCTATTAATTGCATTTTGCTTTGTCTTGTCTTTATTACGTGCATGGATGACTTGGATTATTGAGGGGTTTAATAATATTTAGGGGTGTCCTGATACAGCTTTTTCACTTCTGATATGATAGAAATATTGGAGTTTTGACTGCAATACAAGCACGAATCATATATACTTTCATTATTTTATAGTGTGGAATGTTAGAAAAGGCTTAATTAAGTTCAATTACTCACACAGGGAACAACATTAACTATGACAAACACTAACCTATTTATTATTAACCTTCTAGAATGGACTTTCTGTCTTTACGTCGAAGTGGGTTAGTAATTGATTTTTGGCGACGCCTCATAGCCATAATAATTCATGTAGTTAAGCTTACGGCTCAATAAGCTGAATGAGGCGGGCCCGTTTGTTACTAGATACTTTGTAGTACGCTTCTGCCCTGGAGACTTTGTATGTGTGAGTAATATGCAACTCTATTTATTTGATACTTGTTCATTTTCCATTTTTATTTTATTTGTAACATGTTAAAACTTCATAAGCAGACATGCGCAAATTGATCAACACTTCGAAAAGTGTGAGAAGAAGCAGAGCTGGTCTGGTACGTCTGCTGACCCCTGTGTGCCAGAAGCAGCATTCCAAAAAGGAAAAAAAAAAAGGAAAGAAAGAACCAACTGATAGTTGGTAGGTTGTGAGTTCAAACCCCGGCCGAGTCATACCAAAGACTATAAAAACGGGACCCATTACCTCCCTGCTTGGCACTCAGCATCAAGGGTTGGAATTGGGGGTTAAATCACCAAAAATTATTCCCGGGCGCGGCACCGCTGCTGCCCACTGCTCCCCTCACCTCCCAGGGGGTGAACAAGGGGATGGGTCAAATGCAGAGGACAAATTTCATCACACCTAGTGTGTGTGTGACAATCATTGGTACTTTAACTTTAACTTAAACAAATACTATGTTTTAGTTCAGGACAACCATTATGTATGTATAGCTTGTGGGCTATTGTGTGCTTGGCTGTTGTGTAGCTGCTAGCTTTTAGTAGCCTATAAAAATTCCCATGTGTACCTTTTTTAAATGACTTGATTAAAATAAATGTACTTATTGGATGTTAACTGGCTATCCAGCCTTGCACAAGTGAACACGCTGCAGGACTGCTTAAATCAGAGGTTTAAGATGCTATCTGCTTTCGATATTGGATCAGGACACTCCTAATAATAAAAAAAAAACAACCTGTGATGCCTTGAACACGAGTATGTAAAAAAAAAGTTATCTCAGTATCGCAAACTTAGCTCTAAGCAAGCCAATTATTCACATTTTTTCCAGAATTATACAAGACTGCGAAGTATGTCCTAACTGTACAGTATATATATATAAGATCAAAAATACTGATTTGAAGCTTGCATACTTGACAATAAACCGTTACTTTCCAAAATCCACCATTACTAGTAAGCAACTCTTATCATTTGTCTGCAACTGTAAGACAATCTGATGCGTCGCCATGGGACTGCCACTGAGCTCGTATGACTTGGACTATACCTGAGCTTGTTACTTGGTTACACTGAGACAAACAACTCTCCAGGGTCCTCTGCTCCAAGTGACATTGGACATGTGTACTCTACAACCAACTACAATTATGGTCATCGACACTTCATGGACAACAGTATTGGAACACTTAATGAGGGAAAATACATAGTTGGTCCTATATAGATTTTGGGGTTGGTATACCCCAATACTTTTTTCTACAAAGTATGTTTTTCTTCCATTATTTTAAGATTTAACATTTGTGTAAAAATATTAGTACACTTGTCAAATAATAAAGGGGAACTGCACTTTTTTTGGGGATGTTGCCTATTGTTCACAATCATTATATTTTATGATTTTAATGTTAACCAAGTATTAGTGATGTTGCTATCATAAGCGCTAACGCAGACAATCTATATATAGTGGCGACGAGATCACTATCATCGAGTGGTCTACTTTCATCTATATGGTAATATATTAGCATCCAAGCAGTCGGCATCATAATGACAGCAGACATTGTACAGTAAGTGATGTTTTATTATGTTTGTTGGCTCTCATGAAGTCTGCAGTGAGTAATAATCAGTGATGATGAAAAAACCCAAACGTGATGCGTTTGTTAACTTGCTATGCTTAAAATGATCAAAATACGTAAATATTAAATGTTATTATAAATGTACCCATTATTACATTACATATATACTTACATCATGTACATAAAATGGAGGTGTTTTTAGGGGCTCTATAGGCAGAATTGAATGGCTCCATAGGCTCCATTGTAAGTTGACTTTTGAATAAATTTATTTGATATTTAAAATTAATAAAAAAAATTAAAAAATACATCCGTCGTCATGCCTTTCATAATGATTGTGAACAATAGGCAGCATTCCAAAATATGTGCAACTGTTCCCCTTTAAGAAACTAGGGTTTTAGTTGTTACCAGAGCCTGAATCTCACTTTTTTGCCATTGTGAAAGGTAAAGGCAAAGGTACTGAGAATATTTCACCTACAAATTTATCAGTGCAGGGATTTTTATTTTATTTTATTTTTTTACATTTTTCTTTAATAATTAGCATGCTGCCCTTTGGCAATAATCACAGCAGTACATCTTTCTGGCACTTTCTGAGAGTTTTAACCTCGATGTCATTCCACGCTCTCAGAAGTCAGTTGTAATGAAAATAAATGGAGATTTGACTGCTATTCAGCATTGCAGCATGTTCCCCAGAAATGGACAAATGTATCATACAGGTGTCTTTGGAACATTCATTTTGCAATATCAATATGGTTGAAGGTTCAATTATGAAATAAATAATGGTTTTATGGCTCCATTGGGGTCATTTAATTGACATAAGACTTTGTTTTCCAGTTCATGGCAAGTGTTCTAATATTTTTCACACCACTGTACATCGAAATCATTCAGTCATTCAGACAAATACTTTTAGAACAGAACATATATAAGCATGTTTTGGAGTGCTTGCTGTGTCCTGCTTTGGAGTAAAAGCTTAAATGTTGAACCCCCCCCCCAGCCCTGTCAAACCACCATTTCATAACACACACAAGGGTGAACCCAACCTTCCAGCATGACATACAGTTAGACAACTGGGGGTTTTTTTTGGGTGCACAAAAGGAACATAGTATGTCACTAGCGAAAGGCAATGGAAAACATTCAAAAAGTCACCTTTTGCTTAAAGCTGAACGACTTGAATGAACACTCAAAATGTAACTGAAGTTCACTGATTGCATTAATGTCTGAGACCAAACAACTAAATTGTGTAATAAAACACAGCAGCTTTAAGAAGAATGGTAAAACAAGAAGGCCCACAAAAACCAAAAACATGCCACATAATAAAATTAGTAGAAAGTTATGGGTGCAATGCAGTATTGGTTAGTGCAGCAAAGGAGAGGAGACAACAAAAGGTTGGGTTACCAAACAGAAAACAATGCGGTGACGCTACGTACAGAGGATGCCCTCCAAGCGCAAAAGTTTCGGTAGTTTGGTAAAGCGTGGAGCTCCGTCGGGTCCTAAGTCACACACAGCAAAAGAAAAAGAATGTGCTTCATGGCCCTAATGAGGATAAGTAGAGAAATTAATTTAAAGTAAAAACAAAAACTGAAGTTTAGACAAACACAGGAAGAAGTATGGCCAGAGATGATCACTGGTTCACTCACCAAATACCAAACATAGTGGAAACGGCTGAAAATCTTCATTTCAAAGAACTGTGTCAAGCAATCTTGAGCGATTCCACGTGAGGTCAAAAAGTATTTCCTATCTCAGAGACTTCCAGCATACTCTTGACAACATGCACATCTCCTAAACACCTTCTACTGTGGCTGTGTTTGCTAAAACCTTCGTCACAGCCACCCCAGCTCCTCCTCCTAAGGCCTAATACTCTGACAGTCACCTGTTTGTTTGTGTCTGATGCTAGAGTGGCTGCAGGAGGTACAATACTGTGCAAACCCGCAGCATCATCAAACATTTATACTATATTCATTTTAGCAGCCACACAGTCTGTCCTCTGTGGTGTGCCTCTAAAAGAAGTGAAAAAAAACCTCATGAAAGCAGCCCATCTATTTTCCCTGTGGTCATAGTGTCACGGGTGAGTAATACACAGTTTGAATGATTTATCGAACAAAGGCACAAGTAGCCTTTCTAAGAACCCTTGGCGTTTAAATTACTTCTTAAATCCATAAATTAAATACAAATGCATGGTCATGTAATGCATCAATCTTTTCCCTGATAGCAGGAGGAAGCCAAGTTTAGATTTAGGATCGGTACTGTAACAGAATTAGGATTGGTACTGAACCAAATTTAGGATTGGCACTGTACCAGACTTAGTCAAAGTCGTTTTTATTATACATTTTCCAACATGTGGTAGACATACAGGAAAATTGAAAAAGCTCTTTAAACAAGCTTAGGAACTAGTATCTTAGTACCATAGGATGAGCCCTGTACTGTCTAGAATAGGGGTGCTCATTACGTCGATCGCGAGCTACTGGTCGATCTCGGAGGGTGTGTCAGTCGATCACCAGCCAGGCATTAAAAAAAATAGTCATAAAAATGAGCGATCATAAATCTTCACTATGACGTCACTTTCGTCACTTGATTGACATTCACGGCACCCGAGGGTCTTCTGAGATGACGCTGACTGCTGCCAGCTCATTAAAATTACCGACTGGAAGGCGAGAAACACTTTATTTCAACAGACTCTGGCGCCGTACCTGTCGTCAAAACTCCAAAGACCGACTGCAGTTGCACAGTTGTGCTAACAAAATAAGAGTCTCAGAAAGCTGGCGTGCACAAGCTAGCAAGCTACGGAGTTTGCCGACAATGTATTTCTTGTAAAGTGTATACAAAGGAGTACGGAAGCTGGACAAATAAGATGCCAAAAACCAACCACTTTCATGTGGTATTGGACAGAAAGGAGACTTTTTTTCACCACTGTCTGATTCCAAGCAATGCAAGTCATCAGAATCAGGTAATACACCAACTTATATTCTTGTCTTCATGAAAGAAAGGAATCTATATGTGTTAAACATGCTTGTATTATCTTTAAACACATTTAACTTATTAACAATATTAACTATATGTGTTAAACATGCTTGTATTATCTTTAAACACCTTTAACTTGTTAACAATATTAACTATATGTGTTAAACATGCTTGTATTATCTTTAAACACCTTTAAGTTGTTAACAATATTAACTATATGTATCAAACATTCTTGTATTATCATTAAACACCTTTAACTTGTTAACAATATTAACTATATTTATTAAACATACTTGTATTATCATTAAACACCTTTAATTTTTTAACAATATTAACTATATATGTTAAACATGCTTGCATTATCATTAAACACCTTTAACTTGTTAACAAAAACATATATTTCATAAATAAGTAAATATATATTATATATATGAATGAGGTAGATCCCCACGACTTGATCAATTGAAAAGTAGCCTGCAGAAAAAGTGTGAGCACCCCTGGTCTAGAAGAGTTGTTTAACAAAACAAGCGGCTTCCAATGCTAATTTAAATAAAACAAATCTCTAAGACATTAAATTTAAGGCTAAGTATCAAGTGGAATACTTCCAATTGGACATTTAAATATGTATTAGAGTTGTCCAACATTTTTTATTTTTTTATTTTTTTATTTTTAAATTGGATTAAAAGCACTTTTGAATTTCCACTAATCACAATCACAGTTGCGAGTAGCTATACAAGTGTTACTTAACTTCTGTGGTATTTACATACCGTGGGTATACTCCGCTAGCGTTGTGCCGCCCACTGCTTGTTTTCGATGTACAAGTAGCATTTTTGTAGCACCTGATAGGAAAACGCGTTTTTCTTTTCGATAGTACTTTAAACTTGCTGGACCTCAATAAGACAATTCATCACAAAGATATATGCTGTTAACCTTTGGGCACCACACGATTCGATACCATTCGTTTTTTGGGGCTAACAATTTGATTCGGGATCGATTCTCGATTCAAAACTATTCTTAATTCAAAATCTATACTTTTTTAATAACATTGGATGCCAGTTATACAATTAACTACATTCCTTCATAAAATATATAAACAGCTCTGATCAAATTCCATATTACTTCAAATAAAACTGGTTTTGTTCAATAAAATGCTTCCGAAATATTGAATAAAGTCAATTGCAAATAAGTTAAAAAGAGAAGTATCCAACATTTCTCTTTTCTAAAGTAAATCTGTACAGCAGATATGGGCATCTACATCAACAATATGAGTTGCCTGAGTGGCTGGACAGGACAGATTAAAGAAAATAAAAAATAAAACCTTGGTTTCATCTAAAGTCCTGTGAGGCTGTATTTTGAAGCAAAGTTTGCCACTGTTTGGGGTCCCCTCACTAATCTTTGCACTGGCGTATGCATTGACCTGACCACTGACCATATGGTTAACCCTTTCAGTTAAAGGATAATGTATCCCCAAAATAAATTGTGTGATTACTCTTATCTCATGATAAATGCTATTATTTTTTGTGATTACTCACATGTGTTAACCCGTTAAATTAAGCACATGCCTATAAAATCTGAACAAGATCAGGGTGTCCAAAAGTGTGGCAATTTGTGGTATGCAGTCTGTTTTTATTGGCCTGAGGCCCATTCTTAAAATACCAAGAAAACTAAAAATAGTTCAAATCTTTAAAAAGACCAAAATGGTGTATTGTAGTAAGAAAAAGTTTACATGTTCATACTAATAACACACTATCAATAATAATACACACCTGTAACACAAAGATGATGCAGGCTATTTATTGTAGCACATCTACATTGTTGGTTTTAACCTGTCTACAAATTAAAAATATCAAAACTAACCCCAGCCCAAATCAATTACATTTTCAGTATCAAACTGGAAAAAGTTTAAACACTCCTGATTTACATTCGTCATTAATCAAAACGTCTTACAGAAGCCCTGGCGGGACATACACATTTACAACCTACTGTAATGCTAATACAACTACAGTATGACCTCCATTACGGCGGCTGTGATCGATTGACAACAACAAATCATGACGTTCCCTAAGTGGGACAAAATTGCCATCCATCCATCCATTTTCTACCGCTTATTCCCTTTGGGGTCGCGGGAGGAGCTGAAGCCTATCTCAGCTACAAAATTGCCAAACACAGAATAATGTATGTTCATGTAATACAATGAAGGTAAGCCGCAAACAGGGCAGTAGTCAATGCAAAGGGGGGAAAGGTGAGCAAACATTGCTTACCTGCAAAGCAGCCTGTAGTTAGTAGAAGAAATGGGAAAAAAAAAAAAAGAGGATGAGACATTTGGTTAGGAGGGTAGAGAGGGAGAGAATTGGCAGACAGACAATAGTAAAAATAGTCCACATGAATCACAGGAGGAGACAAACACATTGGCACTACAGGACATATTTGGTGTGAAAGGAAGTGAAGTGCAAGGGAAGAACAGAATTCAAACGACAATGGGCTTCTCATGTAACTCAACACAACCAAAATAATAAATATAGAGTAACTTATGTGGGTTATATGATGCACTCGTGTACATGTAATGCTACTAACATGCTGTAAAGTAACCCACTTAACTGTTATGCGTTTACCATCAGCCTTTAAAAATGCATGGGCGTGCGGTTGAGCTCATCTAGCAGCATCACCTGACACCCGAGAGTAAACTTGCGGTGCGGCATTCATTACACCATTACATTGTATTCGCTGATTTCTTTTTTATGCTTTCAATAATATACAGTGGAATCTTGATTTAGAAAACCCTCACAGGGTTTACCCTCGATTGCAGAGATACCTGTGGCGGTGGGGGCGTGGCTAAAGCCGTGGTCAACATGACATCATCATAACTTGCATAATTTGCTCGGAATCATCTATTTTCTTATGAAGGTTAAAACATTTGTATACATAGTTAAAAACCAACTCTGTGTTATTATTAATTGGTAATAACATAAATATTTCCTATATTGTTTTACTCTACTTGTTAATTCTTGCTAGTTATTGTACAATGTACATTGTTGAGAATTGTTCAAGTTTCTATAGAGTGCTCCAATTTCCTTATGACTTTTCTTTATTAAAAACAACAAGCAAAAAACGTAAAAGCCTCATTTTTAAGGTGTGGCAGAATGTATTTTGGCGAGGCAGTGCGCCTCGATTAATTACATTAAGGGGTATACAAATTTGGATAGCCCTTTTGTGCCCTGCTCCCATTTTGGAATAAATCCCTGGTGTTTATTCAGTCAGCTATGTGCTGCTGTTAGTTACTCTGTGTAGTTTCTAAGGGTTTTCTAGCCTTTTTACAATTTTTTAAAAGATTTGCGACCTCAACATAAGTCAGAAGAAAGCAATGGACAAGCAAGGTGTGGTTTGAAACATTCAGGAAGTATCCACAGCCTTCCCTCCTCCTCCCATCCGCTACACACCAAGAAGATGTCTCCCCTAGAGGGTGGGGGGGGGTTACCCACCCACATATGCGGTTCTCTCCAAGGTTTCTCATAGTCATTCCCATCGACGTCCCACTGGGGTGAGTTTTTCCTTGCCCTTATGTGGGCTCTGTACCGAGGATGTCGTTGTGGCTTGTGCAACCCTTTGAGACACTTGAGATTTAGGGCTATATAAATAAACATTGATTGATTGAATATTAACCAGCAAGGTGAAGTGGATGTTATTTTTTATTCCTAATCATTGTAGCAACCAGGCTGTTATAGTTAAGGAGTTGTGTAATTTCAAACTGTGAGTGCACCACAGGGCTAGTGACAGTGTGTGTGCGTGTCGGCAGGGCGGCTTTAAATGAGGACAGTTCAGCTAGTTGTTGTTTTGTCTTTGTTATCAAATAAAAAGTTAATCCATCCTCACTATGTTATGTTTGTTTGATATACAGAACTGTAAAGCACTTTTTTTTCCTTTTTTTTTTTAATCGTGTTCAAAGAAGGGATTCAAATCCTGTCCTTTTTTCCCCCCACCGGTCCTACCAGGCACCGATTCACGTAAAATCATTAGGTGCCTTGTTACGGTACTTGGGTTGCATGTGATATCACACCCGGTTGAAGACTCAGCCTGCTGTTTGCATTACGGCCAACAATGTCATTGACTCAAAAAATGCACCAACGTAACTAAAGTAAGGCTCCACTTTTGCAAAAATGTGCTAGCTTGATGCTCATATACATTGGCTTTGCCATTGACATGCTACTGATTAGCATTAGTGATTTCACATGGTGATTTCAACACTTCAAATTTGTAAATAAAAACTACAACTAAGATGCATGTTACAATCAAACAGCCGGTGCGTAATAAGTACAATATTTCCAGTATTAACACTTTTTAAGGCGCAACATAAACCACACTACAAACTATACACTTCTACCATCTAACGTCTTGACTTCAACTGTAATTGCAATCTTAGTGTCATACTTGCAAATGATAGTATGATAATAATAAAACAAGTTATAACAATTAAACAGCAGTTATCATAATTAGCTGATTTTTAAATGTTGCAATAAAAAAATAAAACAATTTACTATCAAAAACATCCATCCATTTTCTACCGCTTGTCCCTGTCGGGGTCGCGGGGGCCTATCTAAATGGTAGCGATGAGTACCGGTACCGGGAATTGGTACCGTATTGGTTCAAATGTGACCAGTACACAGTATCCCAAGTTCAAAGTACACAAACTTTTACTAACATATAGACATTTGTCAAGGCTCATTTTACATTTTTTTGTGGAGAAATTTGCTTGAATGTACATTTTTTTCTATTTACGAACCCTGTTAAAGAACCAATTAAGTTTGCATATTAAGGTTCCACTGTATTTTTATTTATTTATTTTTTTACATAAATAGATAGTGGTTTGCTAATAAAGCTAGAAAATGCTTAGAGAAGACATACTGTTGTATAACTGCACATGTTTTAGTACAAAACTGAATATGTTACTTTTAGATGCATTTTATAGCGTTTAGAGCGGACCTGGGCAAATTAAGGCCCAGGTTAGCTTTTCAATCTGGCCCGCCGGACATTCCCAAATAATGTTTTTTAGATGGAAACTGTAGCTGCCATTATGATGTGCAGTGATGTTTTCTAATGACCATAAGTCTTCAACTGTACAAAGTATTTCAATGGTTAGAATCTGCACTTTTGGATGATATACCAGTTACTATGGTAATCTAATTAGTTACTATGGTCATTTAATTAGTCACTATGGTCATCTAATTAGTTACTATGGTAATCTAATTAGTTACTTTGGTAATCTACGTCACAGCAGCCCAGACGAGGCACCAAGCAGTGTGGGTGGGAAGCGTTTCCACAGACGTAGAAGGAGATTTTCACAACAAAGTTCTAAATCTTAGTGATATATCAGTGTAGGTGGGTTTATTTTGTACCCTTCGCATTCATATTTCACTGCTTGTTGCATTTTTGTTGCGTTTCACTTGATTGTAAAATATGTCGATCGAAAGGCGGTGTGACATTCATATTTTGTCAATATTCAGTGTTTTATCGTTCATAGAAAAATGTAAAATTCCATTACGTTTTTTAAGGCGATCTGTAATAACGTTTTTAGCAATCAATCAGACATTATTGTGAGGTTTTGTATTAGTGTTCCTAAAAATAGATATACCGGCCCCCAGACACATTTTTTTCTCTAAATGTGGCCCCCGAGTCAAAATAATTGCCCAGGCCTGGTTTAGAGTAACAGTATTTTTTTGGAATGTTCTGCTGTACGACCTGCATTTTTCAATGACGAGTGGATGACATCTTTACCTTTAATGCACCACTGCTGTTTAATAAATGCAAAAAGGCAGCAAACATAAGGACTAGAGAGGTCAGTACAGGTGAGTCGTAGTCACAGTGACACTGGGAGTCAGGCTGAGGTGAAGAAGTGTAAGTCTGACAAGACCTCCAGAGAGTACTTCCTTAGCTGTATCAGAAAACTCAGCAAGAGCAATTACAAAAGGCTCTGTAATAGTTTTACCTCATCACAGAACCCAGAATTGATTTGACACGCACGTTGTGCAGAGTCACTGTCTGTTCATGCTTGTTCATCAATGTCAATTAAAAAGTAGGTTGTAATAACTAAGCGCACATTTCCCTGACGGTACAATTATATGAAGATTTTTTTTTTTTAAACGGAAAAGACACAGGGACTGTTTTTGTGCAAACTTGTACCTTTTGCTGGATGGTGGAGTGTTTTTGCTCCATGTCCCTCTTCTCCTTGGCAGCATCCACCACCAGCTGGTCCAACTGCAAGAAATAACCGATTAGTCATGCTAAACCACCTGCTCTCGCTCAATTCACCTTAACAACCACTAGGAGACGGTTTACGGTGTGACAATTTTCCATACCAGTGTCCATTGTTTGCAGTTATAAGTGGAGATAATTTTCTATTTTGCTAAATCAAGTGAAAAGTTGTTGGGGATGGGTACCAAATCTACTTTTTTGGCTCCGACTGAACCCCGCCGATTCACGTAAAATCCAACAGTGCTGTGTTTCGGGTACCTGGGGAGTGCGAGACGTCACGCCCGGTTGCCGACTTAACCTGCTCGTCGCACTTCGGCACTTGCAATTTTCAATGCCAACAAAGCAATAGACTCCAAATTTGCTCCAACAAACTGTAAGTAAAGTAAGGCTCAACTTTTGCACTAGCTTGATGCTAATATACATTGGGTTGGCTAGTGACATGCTACTGATCAGCTTTAGCGATTTTACATGGCTATTTCAGCGCCTCCAAATTTGTTCATTATAACAACTACGATGCAAGTTGCAATCAAACAGTTGGTGCGGAGTATAAGTACAATACTTATAGAATTAACACTTTTTGTGCCTAACAAAAGACTAGACAGCAAAGACTGAACTGCCAACACACAATAAACTATACACTATTGCCATCTAATGTCTTCAACTTGCAACTGTAATTGCGACTCAGAAATGTCACAATACAATGTACATCCACGCGCACGTTCACTGTACAAACATACATATACACATACTGTACATATAAATTCACTGTACAAACATACATATCCACATACTGTACATATACATACACTCATGCATATAATCCCGTTTCATCAAACATAAATTAACATTGTTACCCTAGGGTAAACTGGATAACACATGGCACACTGACAAAGCTTAACCTATTATTACTATAACAATCTACAAGGTTAATATAGTTGGTTTATTTCTTCCCCTCCATGTATCTGCTATCTTCTGTATCTCTAGTCATCATTACATATATGTATTGTTGCATTTGAACAACTGTATTGTTGATAACAGAGGTAAATTATTGGTATTGTTCATTATCAATAGCGCTATTTCTATTGGTATTTGTATTGCTCCATTTGTAGTGTCATAATACTCAGTTATTTCTGTATTATTATTTATTTCACTCACTGCTTCTCTGCTATCACTTTTACCATCATATTTGTACATATTGTATTTGCTGATGTGGTCTATTGTTGTTGTTGTTGTGTTTGCTGTTGTTTTTGCCTCTCTGTCTTATCCCTCTCTTATCCCCATAATATCCCCCTGTCTGTCTTTTTTTCTCTTTCTATCCCCTCCTGCACCAAATGATAATATAAATACATGTAATAAAGTCAAATATAAATAAAGACAACAAGAGAGGTATCCCACACTTTTCTTTTGTAAAGTAAATTTGTACAGCCGAGATGGGCATCTACATCAACAATATGATGTGCCTGAGAAGCTGTATAGGACAAAACAAAAATAATAACACTAAAATAATAATAAAAATGTCACAATAAACAAGTTAACCACTGTACAGCAGTTATTATGATCAGCTCATTTTAAATGTTGTAATAAAAAAATGTGATTTCATCATCAAAAAATATATATATATATTTATTACCACACAAGAGTATCGAAAATTGCTATCGATTTTCAGGTAGTGGGAATTGGTACTGAATAGTTTCAAATCTGAATGGTCCCCAACCCTCAGAGGCGCTCTTTCCTCCAAACAAAAACAGACCCGCCGGCAGAAGATTCATCTTGCGTGAAATCAGGTGAAGAATGAATGGTTCTTTTCAACCCAGGGCGGAAACAAAAGGATCCTCTGAGCAGAGAGGAGAGCAACAAATGCTGGCAGTCGTAGGGGCAAATGTTCCAGTTCGCCTTGCGGCACAGGCCCCCCTCAATTTGTTGCTACAACGTGACCTCAATCAGAATGCAGGACAAAAGGCTCAGTATGTGATTACAGGTCAATTTAGTAAAATACCTGGATTTAACTGAGAAAACAGGTACGAGCTTCCAATTATTGCTTGTTTTCAGATGGCAACAAGCCATCTAACCCAAATGAATGCAGTAAGCGTAATATTCTAATATTATCAGAAACCTCAGATATCATCTCACACTTTTTCATACTGTATATTACTTTGGACAAAAACAGGCATTTATCTTTCTAGGGAGAGCTGTGCCTTTTGTTTTGTTGAGGCAGGAAATGGGTGGACGGCAGAGCAGCAGCCTGATAGCATCAGATGAGAAATATTTTCCTGCTGTCACAACCATAACAACAAGTCCAGTCGGGTGCAGATTGTGTGATCTGCATGCATTGAGAGGCTCCCAACATAACGTAATGTCCTATACAGTATATCTCACAATGACAACATCATGTTTAACCATTAACCCTTAGTTATGTACAGATGTTTTCTTTAAAACCAATGTAATTACATTTGTCTCTTTTGTGTTTCCTTCACCAGCCCCAATGGTTACAATAAAACAGTAGAAGTAATATTTCATGTTTGAAGTTATGTTATCAGACCTGCTGGCAGTGCCTGTATACTCCTCTCCACAGCCTCCTGACATTCTTCAACTTCATGGCAGGAGAGAAATAATCCACAATCCACTTGTGATGCTGAGTGCTCTTCCCTTGTCACTCTTGCACAGTTCCAAAGCTCAGACCTCCCTGGTTATGCTTCACGCTCACAATTTTCTGCCCTTTGCCTGTCGAAGCCACATGTTTCCAGTGGATGCCTCTTCCTTCCACATCAATCGCTTTGGAAGATACTGTCCTGAAATCTGCTTCTACAAAACTGGTCTTCCTTACAAATCAGTTAAGATGAGAGGTAAAAACTACACTTGTCTCACCGCTCCAGTTTGAAGGAATGCTGTCTGAACTTTTCAGACTTCTGTCTTGTTCTGAAGGTAACATTTTCTTTCCACTGTTCTTCCGCCCGAATGCAGCTAAGATAGGCTCCATCACCCCCCGCGACTCCAAAAGGGACAAGCGGTAGGAAATGGATGGATAGATGGGTGTTTTTCTCTTTGATTTGCTCTCCTGTTTCAGTCTTCAAAGCAGTTCAAAGAAAAGCCATCTTATTTGGCTTCTCTCTCCATCTTTGGAACCACTGTCATACTATCCAAAGCCCCTCCAAAGAGATTATTGGGTTCCTCAGCTGCGTTCTCTCAGCTGACTACTTCAGAGTTTGACGGTGGGAAAACACATTTCAAGGCTTTTAGTTGTTCTCTTCCTCATTCCTGGTTGTACTCAAATCATCATCTCAATCACACATGAGCTCAGAAGGAGGGCTGTTAGTCCCTTCAAAGGAACTATCAAAGGGAACGTTTGTGTGAGGTACAATGAAAAGGCTACTAAAAGCGTGGGCCGATCCAAATTTCGATATTTTCGATACCAGGGTGTAGGGTTGTACGGTATATGGGTACTAATTAATTTAAAAAGGCACTATAGTGCCTTTGAAAAATACTGGAACTTTATTTTTCATGGACATAATAGCAAACCGTGTAGTGACATTGCTGGTAATATGACCCCAGGCGCATGTGAGCCAACACACAGAGCACTTACAAGCGAAAACAGTGTGGAGACAGAAGAGGTATTTTGGCTTAAAAACTAACAATAAAGGTGGAGCTATAAACACTGAAATGCCGCTCTGAAAGCAGTGCTTTAAAACATAGCTAGGTAGGGGCTAATGTCCCTCCACAGTGTTTAGCTACTTCTAAATCAGTAATCCTCGCTTATATGTAAACTACGTTCTAACAAGTATCATCCCTGCAGGACAAGGAATAGCCTATCATGCTTCACTACATACCGTAGGAGGATACAATAGCTAACCGCTAACAGCAAGCTATCGCTCCTGAATGTAAACAAATGGGGGGGATCTATACAAACACAGACTAACAATTCCAAGTACAAGAGCCGTATATAGTAAATACAATGACTACATACATTTTTTTTTGTATCAAAAAATGTTTTGTCATTGTTGCTATTGTTCATAAACTCAGGAAATACATCCCCTGGACACAGGAGAACTTTATTAATGACCAATGTATGACCCTGTAACTACTTGGTCTTGGATCGATACCCAAAATCTAAGTGAAGTATCCAAACAACAGAAGAATACATGTTTATTACATTTTAACAAAAGTGTAGGTAGAACATGTTCAAAACAAAGTCATCAGATATTACCAGTAAATGAACAAGTAAATTAATAATCCATTCATTTTAAACCGCTTGTCTCTCATAATTTTGACAAAATAAGACAATGGGAAATGACACAATATGTTACTGCATACACCAGCAGCCAAAAAGTTTGCTTATTTATTACTAAAATAGAAGGTTTCTGGTATGTGCACTATGTGTAATGTATCATGATTTTCTTTTAAAATTACCGGTAAGCCAATAAATATATTTTTTCTGGTCACCTTTATTTTGAAAAGTATTGGAATGTATTGAAATACATTTTGGTAGCGGTACTGATACCTAGATATTGGAAGGAACATTTTTAAACATTTTACTTGAATGCATGTCATTAATTTGCACAAAACTTGGTAACAGTTGTATCTAAAATTCTTTCAGGCTGTATGTTGGAGTGAAATTTGCTCGCGAGCACACCAGGCGGAGTCTCACTCATCTTTGTACTGGTGTATGCATTGATATGGTCACTGACCGTATAGTGGTCAAAGTAAAAAAACTTGAACGGTCAAAGTAAATTGCATGATTAATCATGATTAAAGTCATATTTTTTGTGACTTATCACATTAATTGATTCGTTATTTTTGACAGCCCTAGTTTTTATTTGACTATATTGTGAATATAAAATATGTGAATTATGTTAAAATGCCTGATTTTAAAAATAAATAAATAAAAAACTAATAAGAAAGAAAGAAAGAAAAGGAATGCTGTATGTACGTTTGTAGGTACAAAAAACAAATGCGAAATATTTCAAAGCAATTGATACAATTTTAAAGACCTTGGAAAAAATGTTCCAATGGTATTTCAACTATTGTGATAGGGGGCTATGAATTTTTTAAGTTAAAGAATCAGTTGCTTATTTTGTCTTGAATTATTCATTAAAGACAATAGAGAAATGCGTGACCTATATTTTGGACAATTAACTGCAAAACATCATAGCTCCCCTATTATTTGTCAGAAATGCATGAAATAAAAAGCACATGGATTAGTTCAGTAACCCAAAGAAAATCACTTAATGATATAAATAAAAACTGGATGAATTTATTATTATTTTATTTAGTTTATTAGCGGCAAGAGCACACTTACGGTATAGCAGACCGCTTTGAATACAAACTGTGAATGGTTTAAAAACATAATAAAACACCATTTAGAGCGATAATTGTGCGTAAGTATAATACTTTCTGACCATGGTGGAGTGTTTTCTGTATGAAATGTTACACAATTTTCGTGGATTTTCATGGCGGCAGCCTCGGACAGACAGTTTCAGCGAGCACAAAAAACATGTTTTAAACATTATCGGATTTACTTCATATTTCAGGATTACGAAGACAGAGACATCTTAAACTATAAGTAAAGTGTCGCAAACTTACTTTCAAGTATAACTTTGTGTAATCTTGAGATGTAAAAATTTGCACCTTGATTAATGGGACTTCAAGACATTAAACCTAGGACTTTCGAAGTCGAGGTACTTCGGAGGAACGTGAACTACGTCATTAACCTTTGTGCTGTTCAATTACCCTAAATTCCGGACTATAAGCCGCTACTTTTTCCTACGCTTTGTACCCTGCGGCTTACAGAACGGTGCAGCTGATTTGTGGATTTTTCTTCTCTGAAGGCAATAATGCAAATATTTAAAAAAAACAGCAAAGACGCTCAATAGGTGCGTGTGTTTGTGCCATGGCGACATCTTTTGTACGAGTTTGCTCACTGCAGGTACTGCAGTGCCGCATTGCCCTTCTGTTTGGACTGAGCTTTCAACCGGAAGTACAAGTGGCGTTCCATAGTGTTTTTATTTGTATGGATTCTTCATTCATCACTCTTTTTGTGTTTTTTCAGGTTTGTAAATAACCTAATCATAATAACTTATTATGTCTGATTAACTAATTGGAGAGCTAGTTTCCCCAGCTTGTGAGTCCATGACGATGACTTCTGTTTTGTTTGATTAGTCCTTTGACTGCCGTGTTACAGGCACCGTTTGGAAACAATTGAGGTATGTAAATAAACATTTACAAAATCTTTCTGTGCAAATAACTCATTTCACAATGTATATATCTGCGGAAATCGTCCGGTGCGGCTAATATATGGAAGAAAAAAAAATTTCTTATAAAATTGACTCTATAGCCCGGAAAATACGCTAGTCCAAATATAACTACCCCGCACAGAAAATAATGACGCACAGCGCAAACCACCTTGATCTGAGCTGGCACGAGCCACTGCTGCAATGGAGATAAGTAGGTCAGCGGTCGATTGTCACGTACCTACTGTATGTATTATGTTGCACACAGCATGTATGAGCAAGCACATTTTTCAATTCAGTTCTGCCAAACCAAAATAATATATTAATGTTCATAATAATAATTATATGAATTATGTGACATTTTGATAGTCCATCAAACTAAATGAATAGTATTGTTCATGAGGTATAGGTAATGCACACGGTAAAAGGATGAGTGTATTTGCGTTGTACCTGTCCTCCGAGCTGTTTCATTAGAGGCTGTAATTCACTGAAGAGGTCATAGCCTTGGTGGAAAAAAGTCAGGTGGGCATACATGAAGGACAGCATCTGAGGAGAGGACAGTTGTTATTAATAACTTACAATACTTGTCGCTTCGCATGATTAATAGACAGGAATACTCACCGACTTTAGGATTTCCGATCTTCTCTTGGACTGCAGTACATTGATCTGTGAAAGTAAAATTGAGCGAGTTGGAGACATTTAAAGCCAGAGAGAAAAGTGGAGTTCCTAATACAAGCAGCAGGGGGAACTTTGTATGACCGCGGAAAATAAAGCTACAATCTTAAGACTACCGGTACTTGCCTGCAGCCTTTTGTCTCGGTTTCTCTGCATATCTGCTTTCTTCTGTGAGCACCAGGCTCCTACATCCCTCCACATCTCATAATAATGTGTTGCTAATTGGCCGGCCAAAGCGGTTTAAGGTCCGGGCTGCAGAGTAGAGAAGAGAGACGAGCGATTGTTTTTTGGGGAAACGTTTAAATTCCTTTCTGGACGCATTTACTGCGGTCAGGGATCTTTATAACAAAAAGGTGCAGCTACATTTAAACTTTGACACGATTAGAGCATTCATCATTAAGCCCCACACTAGGTCTACATTTCTAGTTATTGTGTGTTCAATTACTACTGTATTAGTTACAACTTCTTACTTGATACAGAGATAATAATTTTTTTGTGATACAACTATTAAGGTTTTTCATTTAAATATCTGTATATATTAGGGTTTCAGGCAAATTAGAGGCAGTTGTCATGTCACCTCATTGTTTAAATGATATCATTCTTTGATTAAGAAATAATCAATTATTACGCAACTTATGATGAGTTGTCATGATGTGGAACGATGTCGCTCAACAGACGCTCATACACGTACTTGTCTTTCACTTTAGGCCTTGTCCACATGAACACGGAGAGATAAAAGTTAAGTTAAAGTTAAAGTACCAATGATTGTCACACACAACGATCTTTGTCCACACCAGTGTGGTTTCATAACTGTCTATGTCTGCACACTAACACATACATGTGCTGTCATGCACATTTTGTCCAATCAGAAGCCTGGGAAAAGCAGCAACAGCCTCTGTTATTATTATGTTTATTTTGATATACTAGACATTAGGGCTTGGCGATATGGACGAAAAAGTATATCTCGATATCATACTTGCCAACCTTGAGACCTCCGATTTCGGGAGGTGGGGCGTGGGGGGCGGGGCGGGGCGTGGTTGGGGGCGTGGTTAAGAGGGGAGGAGTATATTTACAGCTAGGATTCACCATGTCAAGTATTTCACATATATATATATATATATATATATATATATATATATATATATATATATATATATATATATATATATATATATATATAAGAAATACTAAGTCAAGTATTTCATATATATATATATATAAATAAAAGAGATACTTGAATTTCAGTGTTCATTTATTTACACATATACACACACATAACACTCATCTACTCATTGTTGAGTTAAGGGTTGAATTGTCCATCCTTGTTCTATTTGTCACTATTTTTCTAACCATGCTGAACACCCTCACTGATGATGCATTGCTGTGTGGCGCGCAAAAAGTGCTTTCATCAAATGCACTAGATGGCAGTATTGTACTGTTTGAGTGTCACAACATTGCTGTGTACTGCAGACGAACTGCTTTACGTAGACAAAACGTGACTGCTGTTGTTGTGTGTTGTTACCGCGCTGGGAGGACGTTCATGAAACTGCCTAACAATAAACCCACATAAGAAACCAAGAACTCGCCCTCGATCATTCTACAGTTTTAACATGATTGGGCAGGTATGCTGTTTATTTTGTGTGCCTGAATTTCGGGAGATTTTCGGGAGAAAATTTGTCCTGGGAGGTTTTCGGGAGAGGCGCTGAATTTCGGGAGTCTCCCGGAAAATCCGAGATGGTTGGCAAGTATGCGATATATTTTTACTTAAACTCGATATTCGATATATATCTCAATATATTTTCCGGTGAAAATATTTATATAAAATATATTCATTTTTGAGTGAAATTCACTGAAATTGAACTGAATGACAACTGTACTGTAAACAGTCAGTGGCATTTTGATTAACCGGTTACTCAAGATGGGTATTAACATCACAGAAAAAAAACTGTTTAAGTATCACAGAATTACATAAGATAAATAAAATAGAAAAACAAAGAATGTATACATAACATAGAAAAATATTCTTTCTACATAAAATAGTTAACATAGCTGTTTAAATAATACAAAATGTATCAAACTCAGATAAAAAATAAATTTGCAGGCAGGCACATTTTAATTGGCCTAGTGGTTAGAGTGTCCGCCCTGAGATCGGTAGGTTGTGAGTTCAAACCCCGGCCGAGTCATACCAAAAATGATAAAAATGGGACTCATTACCTCCCTGCTTGGCACTCAGCATTAAGGGTTGGAATTGGGGGTTAAATCACCAAAAAATGATTCCCGGGCACAGCCACCGCTGTTGCTCCCCTCACCTCCCAGGGGGTGAACAAGGGTGATGGGTCAAATGCAGAGAATAATTTCGCCACACCTAGTGTGTGTGTGACAATCATTGGTACTTTAACTTTAACTTTAATAATACAAAATGTATCAAACTCAGATAAAATATAAATTTGCAGGCAGGCACTTTTTAATTCCCAGTGGACGATGTAATGGACTGTCACACACGTACGGTTCTGGTCAGTGCCAAGTAAGTGACTTGACTTAATAGTGCGACTATGATCTTCCTCACTTTGGCATACATTTTTGCCTGCATTTCTCATGCAAAATATGCCCGGCTTGGAAACTCGAGAGCAGTTTTGATGTGTGCTTACATGGTAAACAACTCAAATTAATGTTTTATTTAGACGCATACATTTGTCCATATGTGGCCAAGTAGACGCATTGTGTGTTTCCTGGACGTCGTCTACATCGCTAAAAGAAACATCTAAGGAAGAGAATCCCTCTGCCATCTTCCACTAGTTTTCTTGTTGCTTTTTGTGGCTTTTAATGCTTCACAATCAAACACTTTTATGTTAAAATACTGAACAGATGTTTATTGGGATAAGGTAAACATCTGTTCAGTATTTTAACATAAAAGTGTTTGATTGTGAGGCATTAAAAGCCACAAAATGCAACGGGTCCATCAGACCCACAAACACTGGCTGAGTATCAACAATATGAACATTACACAAGGGTTAATATATAAATCGCCCGCTTTCTCTTCTCCGACTCTCTTGTCATTTGGGATGTCTGTCGTGATTTCCCTTCCTGGTTCGACCATGAATCAATTTAAGTGGACCCCGACTTAAACAAAGTGAAAAACTTATTCGGGTGTTACCATTTAGTGGTCAATTGTATGGAATATGTACTTCACTGTGCAACCTACTAATAAAAGTCTCAATCAATCAATCAAACCCGCCCTATCTTGCCTCTGATTGGCCTATCCGTAATGTTTTGCCATAATCTTAACCAATCATGACTCATCATAGTAAACAACCAACCTATCATGGATGTTCTTATACGTAAACCAACCAATCATCATGGATTTTCTCGTATATGTTGTCCCCTGCCTGTGGAGTTGCACTCGTCCACTTCTCTCTTTCTCTTCTCCCTCTCCCTTTTTTTGTAGGATTTGAATGTGTGTGTGAATGTTGTCTGTCTGTAAGTGTTGGCCCTGCGATGAGGTGGCGACTTGTCCAGGGTGTACCCCGCCTTCCGCCCATGTGCAGCTGAGATAGGCTCCAGCACCCCCCGCGACCTCGAAAGGGACAAGCGGTAGAAAATGGATGTATGGATTGCTTAGCTAACCGCTACATGGGTCTAAACATAGCTAAGCTAAGGAAATCGCTACTTATTTAAAAGTAGTGAAGCTACTGCCAAGCTAATGGGAAATTTAGTTAAGCTACATAGCGAATATTTGCTTGTGTGTTGTTGTTGTTGTTGTTGTTGTTGTTGTTGTTGTGGGTCAGTGCAGTGGATGGGAGCGTGAAAGCGCGTCTTGGAAGGAGGAAGGGGAGGGGTTTAATAGACCATAGGGCAGAAAAGCGCGGGAGAATCAAGGAACACGACAAATAAGCGGCGTTGGGTCAATTTAACGTGAAATAAATTATATCGATATTTTCTTAATTCATATCTTCTTTAAAAATACATCGATACATCTTACAAATTCGATATATCGCCCAGCCCTACTAGACATACAATAGCCATTTATTTATTCTGATCATCATTCAAATTATAATGTTCCTGTGTACATGGACCCTGACAAAAATGATCTGATTATGACGTGCATTTTCATGCATCACACCTTAAATCGGAATACTTAACTGAGACGTGCGCAGAACCTAACAAACGAAAATGGCGGAATCTTTTGGACAAGTTTGCTCACAGCAGGTGCTGAAGAAGAATTAGACTTCCACTGTTAACAAATATGGCTTTGTGCATCTCTGCTTGTCCGAAGTTATCACAGTATTTATTTATCACTTTTTTCTTTCTGTTCACTACTTTTGTCTTACCTTTCTTTTTGAAATATAGCTGTTCTGTGCTTTTTATGTTGTGGTTATGTACGGGTTGCAGCGCGTCTGCATGTTACTAAATTCTGTGGATGGGTTTGAGGCTAGCAGTTAGCACTTGGAGTAACTGTAAAGTTGTGAATAAAACAGCTCGTTAAAAGACAACTGGATCCCTTCTTTTATTATTACATGGACACATGACACTCCATACCATACTTTTGTTTTTGATAGTCTTAAAGCAACAGATTTAATAGTATAAAACGCTACATCTGTACATGTTGAATGGGGGGGAGACAGCAGCAAGACAATTGCTTCATTCGGAAAACATTAAATTTAGTCCTTGCTCCACCACCAAAGTATAGCTGACATCAAAGACATGCAGTAAGGATATTTTTAACTCGAATTTCAGAAGAAGTGTTTTCATGCACTACAATCTGAATGACTTTCGGCATAAACCACCCGTCGCGATCAGAATTTAATTTTGATCCGAACGTGTGTGATCAGGTCAGAATATTCCGAATGGCATTTTATTCCGGTTAGGCTTTTAATCCGATTAAATGTGTCCATGTGCACATAACTAATGTATGCTAAGCTAACGTACATTATCTTTAAAACCAGCCTGCACTTACACAGAGCCCTGGGAACATTATGAATCTCTTTTAGAGTTTAAAGCGTACATACGTGCCTGTGCTGCTGAAACCCAACACTCATGGAATTATAACATGTTTAATTAGCAACCTGGTGATATATTCATTATATGTGCAGTGAAGTGTACATCATTTCTAAAATCAGCGCACACTTTAAAGCAGCCAAGGAAGCTTCTTGAATGTTTAAGTGCCTAAAGTGTGCGGATTTGTGTGTGTCGCTGCAAAACTCTTGTGGAATTATTAAGCATTTCCAAAACAGCTAATATTAATTAGTGCTGGCGGGAATGTCGCAAAGCCCATTTTGATGCATCTTTTTTTATAATTGTTGAGTGAAAATAGAAGCAAGTTTACGTTGCTTCTTCTTATAGTGCATTTAAAGCCAGCAAGGCAGTGTTGTTGAGCTTTGGAAATGACAGCATGTAAAAACACGTGTTTGTGTGGACATGGCCTTAGATCGTAATGGAGCTATATTAGGACCAAAAGCTTTGCACTTGAGAAAAGTGACTTTGAATGTTGAATTTTGAAAAATAGGTCTTTGTATTCAAAATAAAAATAAATGCCCACCATTTTTTTTCAGGTTGAATATAATTTTGATTCACACTTATTTATAGGAATTATTTTCATGTTCATGTATTTCGGTTTGAACTTCTGTTTTTTTTTCAGATTTCTATCTTATTTTGTACAGTTTACATTATTTTTTTCAGTTTCACATTTGAACTTTTGTCCCTTTTTCAGCGAGGCGAGCGTGTGAGGGTTGTGGACTAATAATGACGGACGGCTCAGCAAAGAATAAGGTGCTTACTTAGAAACTAATTGAGTTTAACCCAAAACTTTATATACGATACACCAGGGGTGCCCAGACTATTTCCAGGGAATGCCACAAGTCAAGTACAAAAAAATACGACTCAGAAACTGCAACATTAGCTACAAATGCTAGCAGGTTAATGTTAGCATGCAGCAAGAACCAAAATATATGACTGAGGTGTATACCTGCAAAATTTGCTAAAAAGTTAAAAATATTTGGCACTGAGGTTTACACCTGCAAATAAAGCAAAAAAAAACACTAGCATGCTAATATTAGCATACTAACCAATGCGCCGCAGGCCAATAAAAAACTGTCTCAGGGCCATTTGTGGCCCCCAGTCCGTATTTTGGATACATCATGCAAAAGTGTGACTCCAAATTATATTTGACCTGAAAAAAATTGTGTGCATTTAGTTTTATTTTGAATACAATTATGTATTTTTAAAAATTCAATATCAAAACTTGAACTTTCAGTTTCAAAGTATATCTTTTTGAGTACAAACTTTTGGCCCTAATCTAGCTCCGTGGGCTGCAGTGAATAAATTATCTGAAAAATTTCTCAATTGCTTCTCACAGGACACAAATGGTAACGGTTTGATTGGGCTGTGCCAGCAGTTTGCCACATAGATTTCCAATACACAGACATGAAAGCAAGAAAAACTGTCAGAGCTGAGCCTCGTCAAGGGAGAGAAATGATGCAATGAGCCATTGGAGCATATTTCCAAACCCTATTTTCTGCATTTTTCTTTGCCTTCCTTACCTACCAACTCTGTATCAAATTGCATTCATGCATTGCTCATTCTACTACAAATTATACTTCCGGAAATGTTACTTGTGTTAGAGCACACTTCTTTTCTCTTTGCTCCTCTTTTGCATATTATTTGTTTTGCACTGTGCATCTACCTCACTAGTAAGAGCAATCACTACATTTCTATAGCTAAATCCACTATCATATGTTTAGAGTGTATTTAGTGCAATCAAGCACAGCTGCGGTTCATTCTCCCTTGTGCCACATCAGCGTTTTTATCCCTGACTCAAGGAATTGGAATTACAGTTCAAAAGAGATTGCTAGTACAGCACTTTAAATCTCCTTTTTGTAAAACAAATGTGTGCCTCAACTTAGCTGTGTTGTTCTGAAAACAAACAGTCTTTGGAAAACACATGAAAAATGTAATATTAAGCCTAAATAATAGTAAATATGGAAAACAAAGCAGTGTCTAGTACAATTTAATGATACGGTTCAACCAGTTCAAGTATCGATAATGGTAGTACTCTATGTACTCAGTGGCCTAGTTGGTAGAGTGTCCGCCCTGAGATCGGTAGGTCGTGAGTTCAAAACCCCGGCCGAGTCATACCAAAGACTATAAAAATGGGACCCATTCACTCAAGGGTTGGAATTGGGGGTTAAATCACCAAAAATGATTCCCGGGCGCGGCACCGCTGCTGCTCACTGCTCCCCTCACCTCCCAGGGGGTGAACAAGGGGATGGGTCAAATGCAGAGGACAAATTTCACCACACCTAGTGTGTGTGACAATCATTGGTACTTTAACTTATTGGCAAGGACTTGACGATACGATACGTATCCTGATACTTGAGTGACGATACAGTATAGAAATATTGTGATATTTTGCAACATTCTACATAGGGATAGGTATTAATTTCATTTTTAATGTACTATTTAAAACTAGAGATAAAAACATAAATATGCTTTAAAATGTAATATAGGAAATTATCGGTATCGGTTTTAAAATTATCGGTATCAGTTTCAAAAAGTTAAATTTATGACTTTTTAAAACGCCGCTGTGTACACGGACGTAGGGAGAAGTACAGAGCGCCAATAAACCTTAAAGGCACTGCCTTTGCGTGCCGGCCCAGTCACATAATATCTACGGCTTTTCACACACACAAGTGAATGCCACGTATACTTGGTCAACAGCCATACAGATCACACTGAGGGTGGCCGTATAAACAACTTTAACACTGTTACAAATATGCGCCACACTGTGAACCCACACCAAACAAGAATGACAAACACATTTCGGGAGAACATCCGCACCGTAACACAACATAAACACAAAAGTACAAATACCCAGAACCGCTTGCAGCACTAACTCTTCCGGGACGCTACAATATACACCCCCCGCTAGTCCCTACCAACCCCCCGCCCCCTCAACCCCGCCCACCTCAACCTCCTCAAGCTCTCTCAGGGAGAGCATGTCCCAAATTCCAAGCTGCTGTTTTGAGGCATGTTAAAAAAAATAATGCACTTTGTGACTTCAATAATAAATATGGCAGTGCCATGTTGACATTTTTTTCCATAACTTGAGTTGATTTATTTTGGAAAACCTTGTTACATTGTTTAATGCATCCAGCGGGGCATCACAACAAAATTAGGCATACTAATGTGTTAATTCCACGTCTGTATATATCGGTATCGGTTGATATCGGTATCGGTAATTAAGAGTTGGACAATATCGGAATAACGGATATCGGCAAAAAAGCCATTATCGGACATCTCTATTTAAAACTGAGCTGATAATGATAACTGTGCTATCTAGTTGTTATCACTTGCTTTATTATTACATTTCTGAGTCTCATTTGCAAATATTCTATAGTAGATGTTGCATGCAGTCAAAATTCCAAGACAATAATAAAAATAGCATTGCATAGGCTACGGTGTGTTGACTAGCTAGGAAGTAGTGTTTGCCATGAAGCTGAATGTGCCATTTTTCCCCCCCCCCTGCTTGCTCTCAACAATGGCGGACGCTTTCCTTCCCTCTCCCTTATCTTTCTCAACTTTGCTTCTTCGTCTCGTCTCAACTTTCTTGGAGTCTCTCTGCGCACTGTTCTCCAAATATAAACACAGAATGGATCGAATGGTCTCTTAATGCAATTGACATGATTTTCTCGATTAGGGAAAAGCTCAGGTTAGTTAGAGGGAGCCTGTCTGCGGAAAAAATAAATCCCCGAAATGATGAAAAACGGTAAATTGTGAACATATTACTATGAATGTGTCTGTTACTACATAATATATCGACTTGCAGTGTGTATACAAAAGGTTGATGGAGGGTTTTGAAGTTGTTTTAGAGGGCTTTGAAGACTACACGGGGGACTACCATTAGCCGCATCTTTCAAGCGTTTATCTATCTTTAAAATCCTAAAAAAAAAAAGCCATGTGTGTTCTTGCCTCTCATAATGATAGTTAACGATAGGCAAAATTCCCCAAAAAGTGCAGTTCCCCTTAAATGCTAACGTGAAGAGTATAATTATTTATTCATATTCGAATGCAGCTGAGATAGGCTCCAGCGACCCCAAAAGGGACAAGCGGTAGAAAATGGATGGATGGATGGATATTCATATACGTTATTTATTCACATTCAACTACATTTAGAGATATTTACATTTGTGGAAAAATTGCTGGGGGAAATATATTAAAAAAAAGATAAATTTACTTAAACATTTCACGGCCCCCTGCCGTACCTGGCACCTATTGAAGTCCTCTAAACTAATTGATGTATTACTTGTTTACTAAAATAATCGAGAGCCGGAGCCCTACTTAGGTTCATAAATAATTTTATTATCAGCCTCCTTCTCCTTATGTCTCAGACCAGTTACAAGAAAATGTGCAAGAAATGGCTATTTTCTGTTATGCTGACAACTGCTTACGTTGACATGAGTCAACCACTCGGAGGTGCATCGAACTAATTGAGTTGCACTGTAGAATTTTGGACATACTTCTCAACATATAGACTTTTGCTAGTCAAATTAGATTAGGGATGTCCCGATCCGATATTTGGATCGGATCGGCCGCCGATATTTGCCAAAAAATGCGTATCGGCAAGGCATGGGAAAATGCCGATCCAGATCCAGTTTTAAAAAAAACTCCGGTCCGTGTTTTCCAACGCACCGATTTAAATAATACATTCCACTTTTCTGCTGCTCCCTAATTTCCGTTCCGCATTTTCCAGCACACCTTCAACACATCCACAGGTCTGTGGATTCTCACGCAGTTGCTTTTAGCTGCTGGCATTACACGACAGGCTCTTCTCACTCTTTCCTGTGTCTCCCTCTCACAGACAGAAAGCGCACCTTCTTACACACGTCACATACTGTCATGTCATACGTCACATACTGTCACGTCATACGTCACATACGTATACGTCCTCCCCGAGCAGAGAGGTAGCAGCATGGCTAACGTTAGCTGTGATGCTAGCGCAGCCGCTAAGGTGCGCGCCTGTGCAATTGCGCTCTGCGCACGGCAAATCTATGCCACGCACAAAATCAAATAAAAAAATAAGTGCATAACAATTTTTGACACACGGACACGACAGCGAAAACAGTTTCCGTCATCATTGTTCAAATATTGTAACGTCTGTCGAGACGCTTATCTCCATTCGGTGCCACACGTCCACACCATCAAAATGCAGAGGCAAACATTTCCAGATCAACACCGTATGAAAAAATTTGTGATTGTTTTAGTTGTGATTTCCTTCTCTGCATGAAAGTTTAGAAGTAGCATATATTAATGCAGTATGAAGAAGAATGTTTTAATGTAGACATGCAAGCCTTGAAAGAAAATTTTGAAAACCAAGACTACATTTCCTGCAAATGGATGCATTTCTACCCTATATTTTAACTTTAGATTTATTCTCATATCAAAGTCTTTTGGCTGTCTTTTTGACACTTACATCCGGCGCCCCCCTCCACACCCTGGATTATAAATAATGTAAATAATTCAATGTGATTATCTTGTGTGATGACTGTATTATGATGATAGTATATATCTGTATCATGAATCAATTTAAGTGGACCCCGACTTAAACAAGTTGAAAAACTTATTGGGGTGTTACCATTTAGTGGTCAATTGTACGGAATATGTACTTCACTGTGCAACCTACTAATAAAAGTCTCAATCAATCAATCAAAACACATAGAATCATCATACTGCTGTGATTATATGCATCAAGTGTTCATTCAAGGCTAAGGCAAAATATCAAGATATATATCGTGTATCGCAATATGGCCTTAAAATATCGCAGTATTAAAAAGCCATATCGCCCAGCCCTAGCTCAATGATGCCATTTCTGTTTGTCATGTATAATTTTGTCTATTTTGTGTTTATCCTTGAATAAACAGGTCAGTTTCTTGTTACCAACCATTGTGTATTATTCAAACTCCCCTAATTCAGCTGGCTAGTTGTTATCAAGAGTACTAAAACCCTTTTCAACATGATTCTGACAACTAAGTAGGCTAAATAACTTTAAACTTTAATACATGCTCGGATAGGCCAGTATGGGTCAGTATCGGTATCGGATCGGAAGTGCAAAAACAATATCGGTATCGGATCGGAAGTGCAAAAACCTGGATCGGGACATCCCTAAATTAGATGCCTTGATATGGCGTCATACCTGTAGAACGTAGTCGAGGACTATGTGTCGGAAGCACTTGCGCGTGGCGGTGAGGATGTTGGTTGCTTCTTCCACTTCGTGCTGCTTGTTGCGAGGAGCCTGGGCGTTCTTGATCAGCGCCGCCTCCTTCTCTTCACTGACTTTGTCAAACTGCTTTTTCGCTTCTTTGAACTTACGCAGGTCGCTGGCAAAAGAGAGACAGGTGTGTGACGTTATAAATTCGGATTGCTTTACCGAACCTATGGTGACAAAAGATGTCGGTAGCAACCACATTACCATGTTGGGTGATAGTTACACAGCGAGGTCAAATTAGGTTGAATTAAAACCAGAACTGCACTTTATGGGGGAATTTTGCCTATCATTCACAATCCCTATGTAAGACGAGAACTCATATATTTTTATTTTTTGATGCAGAAGTCATGACATCATTTTCTCTATTGCGCCCGTAAAGCCCTTTCAAAAAAACATCCAAAATCAGCCAACAATACTCCATTTATGTCTCGTTACCTGAAAAGTAAGGTATTAGGGTAGGATATTGTATAAAGGTGAATTATTTATTATAAGTTTGAGTTATACCTCATATAAAAAAGTGAAAACTCGCTCCTTAGCTGCACCTACGTAAGGACTATGATTATTTCTTCATCTAAACATCTCACTAATCGCCACTCCAGTGAGAGCAGACACTGTACAGTAAGTGATTGTTTTATTATGGTCATAGTTGGTATTTCTTGTTTAGCACTTAGCAATAGTACTACTTGCTGGATCTCACTATCTCACAGCTTGTACAACTTGTAGCTCATCCTTCATAGGTTCAAGATTAAAAATATAAGGTTCTGGATCATAATTTGTCCTAAAGTAGTGGTTTTCGGCTCATGAAGTCTGCTATGATTAGTAATATGTGTTGTTGAAGGAAATAGCGAACATTGCAATGCGTCTGTGAAATTAATGCACCACAGTATACTTAAAATTACCAGAATGCGCATATGATGCGTTATTATGAATGTGCCTGTTACTACATTACATATATACTTAAAGACTGCACAGTACAGTGTATAAAATGATAATGGAGACGCTTGAATTTTTTAGAGCGCTTTGTAGACTGAATAGAGCGACTCCCATAGACTTCATTGTTAGCTGACTTTTGCTAGCATTTATTTATGATTTAGAATGCATAAAAAAGAAAAACTTGTGCTCGTCTTACCTTAGGATTGTGAATGATAGGCAAAATTCCAAAAAAGTGCAGTTCTCCCTTAATTAAGACTTGGGTTTTGAATATGCTAATGAAACCGTGTCTGCTAGTGTTTGCATACATACTGAAAATAGCTTCATGTCCCACATTTGTCCTCTGCTGTCTCTCGGCTTAGAAAGCTAAGTCATATCTAAATGCTGCAAGGCAGTGGATAATTATGGAGGAACGTACTTCCCTGCTTCGTCTGAGAAGCATGGTGAATACTGATGTAGGTGTTAAGCCTGGTGAGCCAGGGGCAAAAAAAAAAAAGCAAATTCCTAAAAATAAAACAAATCAGGGTCGATGTACAGTACAAACCCACCTGGAACTGATTGTACACAGGAAGAGAGATATTTATGCATCCAAAATGGTAATTTTAAGTGGATTCCTCAGACATAGATGTGGAATAATGGTCATTTCTTATATCATCATTCAGTTGATACTCACTCTTTAACAAATGTTTGCAGCTGGATCTTGATTGATCTCTGAGCCTGATCGAATAGTATCTGCAAAGAAGGAATGCAAAAAAACGTTTGTTTCTATCCTTTTTGAGTCATCCACTTATAAAACAGATACTTTGCAAAGATTTTCCACAAGCAATTCACTCTTAGGAGTGTCCCGATTGCCGATACCGAAATTGGTCCGATACGATGTCAGACTGAATTGAACATACTTTTATTATTTTGTAGTGTAGAATGCTGACAAAGGGTTTGATCAAGTAAAATGACTAAAAAGGAGAATAACGACAGGTATGAAAAACATTAACCTAAATATTATTATGTGTCTGGAATTCACTTATAATTCCTTGAGGTTGAAGTGGAGCAGAAATTGCTTTTGGTGACAATTACTGGCCATAATAATTCATTAAGTTTGTTACTGAATCCTTTCAAATACGCTTCTGCCTTGGACACTTTAAAGTTAAAGTTAAAGTTAAAGTACCAATGATTGTCACACACACACTAGGTGTGGCGAAATTATTCTCTGCATTTGACCCATCACCCTTGATCACCCCCTGGGAGGTGAGGGGAGCAGTGGGCAGCAGCGGTGGCCGCGCCCGGGAATCATTTTGGTGATTTAACCCCCAATTCCAACCCTTGATGCTGAGTGCCAAGCAGGGAGGTAATGGGTCCCATTTTTATAGTCTTTGGTATGACTCGGCCGGGGTTTGAACTCACAACCTACCGATCTCAGGACGGACACTCTAACCACTAGGCCACCGTATGTAGGGGTGTAACAGTATCTGTTTTGTATTGAACCGTTTCGGTACGGGGCTTTTGGTTCGGTACGGGGGTGTACCGAACGAGTTTCTAAGCTAAAGTCTTAACAAGCTGCTTTGCTTCTTCTGCCGCTCTCTCAGCACCCAGCATTGTCCCACCCACACAACCATCTGATTGGCGGTAACAGCCAATCAGCAGTGCGTATTCAGAGCGCATGTAATCAGCGCTTCAGCGTCGAGCAGATAGGTGTTTAGCAGGTGAGCATCAGGCAGCGGACTCTCCCCAAATTAAAATAAACACCTCCCAGTCAACTACTAGTAACATCACTATGAGTCCGTTGACGTTCTAGAAACTTAAACTGCAGCTCAGCTCGCTCGCAGTCCTGGCTTGAGGTGAAGGCTAATTAGCTTTTAGCGTAGCGTTAGCTGATTTTGCGGTGTGTGTGTGTGTGTGTGTGTGTGTGCGTGTGTGTGTGTGTGTAGTCTCTCCTATTGCTATTGTACTATTTTTTCAGCTATAGTTACATTAATCATTAGTAATGGAGCAGCCTAGTTTCGAATGGCAGGGTCCCTGCTATCACATGTTGATAAAAATATAACATTTACATAATAAAAATCAACTACAGGCTTCCCAAATGCTGTAATAAATTAAGCATGATGAGTTGACTTGAAACTGTTTAATGTTGCACTTTTTATATGGAGAAGAAAAGTTTTGTCATTCTATTTAATCTGAGCATCAATTTGAGGCAGTTTAATGTTGATTAACGTGGGCAGAATTATTATAGTGTTCCCAATGTTAAAAGGATAAAGCCATTGTTTATAAATTTGGTAAATAAATAACCAAAAAATGTATATTTTGTTGTTTTCTTACTGTACCGAAAATGAACCGAACCGTGACCACTGAACCGAGGTACGTACCGAACCGAAATTTTTTTGTACCGTTACAACCCTAACCGTATGTGTAAGTAATATGCAACTTTAATTATTTTACACTTATTTATGTTGACATAAGTGGTTTGAAACGGCAATATTGTTCAACTATATTATGTATGTCTTATCTTGTATAGAATGGACTTTATTTATCCCACAATAAGGAAATAATGTATGATTATATCTTATTATTATGTATGCCAATATCGGATCGTGACACCCCTGTTCATTCATACTATGGATTCTATGCAATGTGCTAACCAGACGGGACAATATGCGCAGTATGGCTCGTTCCAGCAAACAGATTGAGCACTGTTTTGGGATCATGTGCCGAGTGGAAACAACCGCTGAGCATCAGCTGATGTGACCAGCGTTCGCTCGCCCAATTAACGTTCTCATGCAACTCTAACCGTACATTTCAAGTTTGGATGTTTTTTTAATGTAATATTAAGTCTTCATTTTGTCCACAGTCCATAAGTCTACTTGGGCAGCAGGAAGTAATTGATACAATACAGAGGCAGCTGGGTTTTGTCATCAGCCAGCTGTCGACAGGGAATTAAAGTTTTGACTCTACAACCGGTTTCACACGGATGAGCCAGCGTACCGTGTGATAGTTGATCATCTCTTGAAGGCTTTCCGCAAACTTTGACAGACTGGACTGTGGGGAAAGAAAAGTGGGGCAAACATCAGTGACAGAAAGGAAACATTTACAGAACTTGGAAAGCAGCATGAAGAAAAATGTTGGCAATTCGAAAACAACGGTAAAATGCATAACTTGGGTAGTTTTGCTGCATTAAGCAGGATAGCCTGCCACAGTACCCAAAGTAGACAAGACAAAGAGCAACATCACACTCAGGAGGTTAGCTAGTCTTTTTGGCAGTTCAAACCTATACAGAAGATACTATTTCGACTTGAATATACGTAATAACTAATGTCATTCAAAACGAGCTTTGGAAAAACATTTCTTAAGACATTCTCAGGGAAACAGCTGTACATTGCAATAAAACAACATTGCATTACAATTGTGAAAGCCTAACTTGTGCAATACAACTGAACATTCACCTAGCTTGGAGAACAACAGTCCAAATGATCAGAACAGTATATTCCAGTGGGGAATATCAGGTATGTCATATCAGTGTGCCGATAAAATTAGCATTATAACGCCTATCTTGTTTGCATTCTTGCCCAACATTTGAAACTATTTTTTTCTAACAGGTCTTTGTGTTAAAGCTACATCTCTACGGGTCACTTGTAAATGTTTGTGAGTAACAGGAAGAAAAGTTGTGATATCCCTCAACACGTAGCCTGTGCCCCCTGTGACCGCATCCTGATTCGTTTACAGCTTTTCCACAGGCGCTGACGCGTCACCTGAAATCCTCTTCCATAACACTAGAGGCAGTGTTCTCCTGAGTGAGCAACCACAACTCTTTGTTGACTAGCTATTAGCTTCCTGTATATTGTAGTAAGGATGGGTACCGAATGCGATACTTATTTGGCACAGACCAAAACCCGCCGCACCCGTTCATTAAAATCAAACCGTACCATGTTTCGGTACCTGGCTTGCGCATTACATCATGCCCGGTTGCCGATGCATTTCAGCACTTGGCAATCACTACATCATCTACTTTTGAGTAATGTTGCAATTTCCAATTCCAACAAAGAAATTGACATAAAAAAACGCTCCAAGCAAAACTATTTTTCCAAAAATGCGCGAGCTTGATGCTAACATTGGTTTTGCTATTGACATGCTACTGATTAGCATTAGCGATTTTACATAGCAATTTCAACTCTCTTCAAATTTGATAAGAAAAATTACAACTAATATGCACCTTACAATCAAACAGCTAATGCGTACTACGTGCAATACTTAAAGTATTAACACTTTCTGGGGTGCAATAAAAATCAAAACAACACACAATAAACTATAGATACTCCCTGATGCCGAAGTACATGTCAAACTACTTCCTTAACGTAAATGACCGCCATAACCAAAACACCAGGGGGAGTTCCACAAACCACGTTAAACCCAGATTCCGATCTAACAAAGGTCTAAACTCATTCTCCTTCTATGCCACATCAATATGGAATGCACTCCCAACAGGTGTAAAAGAAAGTGCATCTCTATCCTCCTTCAAAACCGCACTAAAACAACACCTCCAGGCAATTTCAACCCTTGACTAACACCCTCCCCCTTCCACATCCCACCTCCCCGGATTGTAAATAACCAAATGAAAATAATCAAATGTATTTCTAATGTATATACTTGTTCTTATGCTAACTGAACTCACTATGTTCTCTGCTCGCTGTACATATCCTACCAAGTCAGACCTACACTGTTTCAATGCCCATTTCTCTGATGATGCAATTGTTGATGACTGAAGTGCTGTTATCAACCAAACCCTCCTCATCGCACCCCCCGGATTGTAAATAATGTAAATAATTCAATGTATATACTCTGATGATTAACTTGTGTGATGACTGTATTATGATGATAGTATCTATTTGTACCATGAATTGATTACGTGGACCTCGACTTAAACAAGTTGAAAAACTTATTCGGGTGTTACCATTTAGTGGTCAATTGTACGTAATATGTACTGAACTGTGCAATCTACTAATAAAAGTTTCAATGAATCAAAAAAAAAGAGATTCAGACTCAGAGACTCAGAAATGTGATAATGAAAAAAAGATATAACAACTGGACAGCAGTTATCATAATCAGCTCATTTTTAAATGTAGCAATAAAAGTTTAATTTTTTCATCAAAACATTTAATATTTTGTAGCACACAAAAGTACCGAAAATTGGTGCCGTTATCGATTCCCGGGTCCCGGGAATTGGTACAGTATCGGTTCAATTGTAGTTGTGGTAAACAATGGCGACTGAAGCGACATCCACATTGCTGCGGTTGGAGATCGAACAAATAATTTTGAACAAAGGTTATTTTTATTGGACATATTGCTCCGAAACCGAAAGAGAAGACGTTCGGGAAGTTAGGATGTGCGAACCCTGAACGAGTCGAGGCGGAGGGCAAGCGGTACAAAAACACGGAAGTGACGAACTAAAAAAGTTGACCAGTCAGAGCTCTGCAGTCGTTGACACAAGGTTGGAATTTTTTGAGGTTCGCCGGAGGCTTCGAAGGAGAAGGAGCCAGTTGGCGTCAGTCACGCAATTATTCAGACTTTTTTTGAGTGAAAGCTTGGTACAGTGGAACCCGCTTAAGCCGAGAACTCACCTATGTTGACCAACGCCAATAAACGTTCAAATATGCTTTCATTCCGCCTGTTCTCTTTAAGTGTCTGGCGAACGTCACCAGCAAAAGTGCAAGCAATCGCATTTCCAGTTTGTTTATATCGGCGTGAATTAACCAGTCCGAGGGACATCAACTGCATCGTTCTGCTGTACTTTAAATCTTTATGTAGATGTATTTAAGTCAAACATCGATACTGTAAACTCAAAGTGGTCCGTGCAAGATTTGTTGTTTACCTCGATGACCTCATCTTTGGTGGATTGCAGGGCAAGCTCCCGGATCCCGCTGACAAACTGTTTGTTGGCAGCATTGTAAGCTTTCCCAGCGTCTATCATGCCGATACACAACTTGACCAGCTAAACAAAAAGAGAAAAGGGAAGAAAAGAATGTTAGCATTATTAGATTAGGTCTTGGTAAAGTATGCAACTAACAACCTCCAAGAAACAAATAACAAAGGCCACATCTTTCACTGTTAAGTCACTGGGGGAGAAGAGAGATAATTTCAGGTTATGCAAACATAAACAGAGCTTGGATGTTTTCCATTCTTTCCCACAGAAATGTCTTCAGCCAATTCAGCAAAGACAAATCTCAACTGTGATGGCCTGAAAGTAAAAAAGCAAACATCTTCAACAGGGGGTCCGTTACACCCACAGGGGTCCTTGGAGGTACTGCAGGGGGGTCGTAAATTAGTTGATTGGACTTTTCCCATAAAATGTACTTTTCCTGATTGGACTTTTCCCATAAAATGTACTTTTCCACAAATGTAAATGTTTTCAAATGCACATTAACATTGATCCAACACACTGGAGTGTTGTTTATAAATGTCACTGGCATGGACACCCTACTCACTGTACCTTGCAGTTTTAAAATAAAAAAATCACATACTTATAATATTGTATTAAATAATTTAAGATAGCTATCTATTAGTAGAGTATGACTATTACTCTAGCTGTCACCTAGCAATTAGCACACCAGTTGTCAGGTAGCGATTTGTGCACTAGTTTCCAGCTAGCGATTAACACTCTAGTTGCCAGCTAAAGACTTGCAAGATTAGTTACCAGCTAGCAATTAACGCTGTAGTTGCCAGCTAAAGACTTGCAGATTAGTTGCCAGCTAGCGATTAATGCTGTAGTTGGCAGCTAAAGATTTGTGGACTAGTTTCCAGCTAGCGATTAACACTCTAGTTGCCAGCTAAAGACTTGCAGATTAGTTACCAGCTAGCGATTAACGCTGTAGTTGCCAGCTAAAGACTTGCAGATTAGTTGCCAGCTAGCGATTAATGCTGTAGTTGGCAGCTAAAGATTTGTGGACTAGTTGCCAGCTGAAGATTTGTGGACTAGTTGTCAGCTAGCGATTTGCGGACTAATTGCCAGCTAGCAATTAGCACTGTAGTTGCCAGCCAGCGATTAGCACTGTAACTGTCAGCTAATGATTTGTGGACTTGTTGCCAGCGAGCAATTAGCGCTGTAGTTGCCAGCTAAATATTTGCGGACTAGTTGCAAGCTAGCAATTACCACTGTAGTTGCCATCTAACAATTAGCAGACTAGTTGTCAGCTAGCGATTTGCAAACTGTTTGCCAGCTCACGATCATCGTGTAGTTGCCAGCTAAAGATCTGCAGACTTGTTACCAGCTAGCAATTAGCGCTCTGGTTGCTTGCTAGTGATTAGCACCGTAGTTGTCAGCTAGTGATTTATGGACTAGGTGCCAGCTAGCAATTTGCAGACTACTTGCTAGCTAGCGAGTAGCGCTCTTGTTGCCACCTAGCAATTTGCGGACTCGTTGCCAGCTAGCAATTGGCCCTTTAGTTGTCAGCTAGCAATTAGCGGTCTTGGTGGTAGCTAGCGGTTAGCGCACTCGTTACCAGCTAGCGGTTAACACGCTATCTTTCAGCTGGTGATTATCGCGCCAGTTGCCAGTTTGCAATTAACACACTATTTGCCAGATGGCTACTAATGGAACTACTACTATTATTTGAATATCTTAGTATTACACAATGTCAAAGTACCTTTATGACCAGTTTAGTATAAAACCCAGCTCCATCAGTTTGGGGGTCCTTGACCTGGTCAACTTTCAAGACCCCTGATTTAAAGGATCCTCTTGCTCTTTTAATAGTTACTAGAACATGTGCATTTCTACCAGTTGCAAGGTTTGATGAGACTTAGTCTCTTCTATGGGTAAAATTACTAGCAAGTATGAATTTACAATAGAATGCACAAACAGTGAACACAGCATCAACATTTTAATAGAATCTGTTAAAGTCGCATCTACATGGGAAGTGGAAGACTCAGGAGAATTTGCGCACAATAATGGGAATGCGATCCTTTCATGCCGGCCCCTGTTGAAACTAAGTGTGTGTGTGTGTGTGTGTGTGTGTGTGTGTGTGTGTGTGTGTGTGTGTGTGTGTGTGTGTGTGTGTGTGTGTGTGTGTGTGTGTGTGTGTGTGTGACCGTTGAAAAGTATCCACTCATCAACACACACATTATACACAGACACACCCACTCTCCAGAAGATCCTTCCTCTTTACAGCAAAGAAGGGAAGTAAAGGCCGGACTGAGTCACAGAGGAGGGGAAGGAGGAGGGCGAGAACAGTCCAGGAACAATGAACATGAATAGTCTGCTTCAAGGTCTTTCCCTCACTTACAAAACACATTTTCTACTGTTTCAGCAAGATCCATTAAGTTTCAAACAATATACACTAACTACGGCATCGGAAACACTTGTTTACTTAGTTCTAAAGGTGTCTTCACACATGTAGTCTCATGTACTCTGGTCAAGACCAACAATTTTAAATAAAGATTTGTGTGCTGTGCAGTTCGGTTATGTTCTTGTTGTTTTGTCAGCGGACCAAATAATGCTCTCTGTTGAGCATAGAAGTAAAGTTATGCATAGATGGGATGGCAAAGGTTTTGTCTGCATTATGCGTCAAATCTCACGCGTCCAAAACAAAAATGACGTCGTCCGATCATAAACGATCGTAAGACTTCTTTCAACGGTGGCGTAAAAGTAAAACTGCACAAAAAAAATCGGAAGTTTGAGAATATAAGTCAGAATGTTACAAGAATATTTAATATTACAATAACAATGTGCACTATTAAATTAATCTTGTCACAATATTAGGGTAAATTATTAAAATAATCTATTTTTATTATGGGGAAGGCGTGGCGCGGTTGGGAGAGTGGCCGTTCCAGCAACCTGAAGGTTTCTGGTTCGATCCCCACCTTCTACCAACCTCGTCATGTCTGTCCTTGAGCAAGACACTTCACCCTTGCTCCTGATGGGTCGTGGTTAGGGCCTTGCATGGCAGCTCCCGCCATCAGTGTGTGAATGTGTGTGTGAATGGGTGAATGTGGAAATAGTGTCAAAGCGCTTTGAGTACCTTGAGGGTAGAAAAGCGCTATACAAGTACATAAATAAGTATAACCCATAACTTTAATATTTTGCAATCATTTTATTGTTAAAAATATTATTACTAAACTAGGGCTTTATCCTTTAAATAATACAACTTAATTCATATAAAATTATGTAATAGCACAATAGCAGCTTTTTCTTATCACTGTGCCCGTAATACTCCTTTGTACTGTACTTTAAAAGGTTTGCAAAGTTGTTTGCAACCTTGCCTACAAGGTACTAATAGAGCTACATTGATTAAATTGATCAATTGTTGAATGATTGAAACTAATACAATTTTATAAAATCCAGACCAGAAGGAGTGCCCGGAACTTTAAATACGGGGACATAGTTTCCGCAAGGGCCTCTGCAAAAGCGTACATGAGAGCGGTGGTGTGTGGGTACTCGCTGAAATGTTTTGTAATCTCATCGAATTGAAGTCAGGCTGTGTGTGTGTATATATGTGCGCGCGTGTATATATATATATATATATATATATATATATATATATATATATATATATATATATATATATATATATATATATATATACATACACACACACACACACACACACACACACACACACACACACACACACAGGTAAAAGCCAGTAAATTAGAATATTTTGAAAAACTTGTTTTATTTCAGTAATTGCATTCAAAAGGTGTAACTTGTACATTATATTTATTCATTGCACACAGACTGATGCATTCAAATGTTTGTTTCATTTAATTTTGATGATTTGAAGTGGCAACAAATGAAAATCCAAAATTCCGTGTGTCACAAAATTAGAATATTGTGTAAGGGTTCAATTTTGAAGACACCTGGTGCCACAAACTAATCAGCTGATTAACTCAAAACACCTGCAAAGGGCTTTAAATGGTCTCTCAGTCCAGTTCTGAAGCCTACACAAACATGGGGAAGACTTCAGATTTGACAGCTGTCCAAAAGGCAACCATCGACACATTGCACAAGGAGGGAAAGACACAAAAGGTTATTGCTGAAGAGGCTGGCTGTTCTCAGAGCTCTGTGTCCAAACACATTAATGGAGAGGCAAAGGGAAGGAAAAACTGTGGTCAGAAAAAGTGTACAAGCGATAGGGATCACCGCGCCCTGGTCAAGATTGAAAAAAAAACCATTCAAAAATGTGGGGGAGATTCAGAAGGAGTGGACAGCTGCTGGAGTCAGTGCTTCAAGATCCACCACCAAGAGACGCTTGAAAGACATGGGTTTCAACTGCCGCATACCTCGTGTCAAGCCACTGTTGACCAAGAAACAGCGCGAAAAGCGTCTCACCTGGGCTAAGGAAAAAAAGAGCTGGACTGCTGCGGAGTGGTCCAAAGTCATGTTTTCTGACGAAAGCAAATTTTGCATTTCCTTTGGAAATCGAGGTCCCAGAGTCTGGAGGAAGACAGGAGAGGCACAGGATACACGTTGCCTGAAGTCTAGTGTAAAGTTTCCACCATCAGTGATGGTTTGGGGTGCCATGTCATCTGCTGGTGTCGGTCCACTCTGTTTCCTGAGATCCAGGGTCAACGCAGCCGTCTACCAGCAAGTTTTACAGCACTTCATGCTTCCTGCTGCTGACCTGCTCTATGGAGATGGAGATTTCAAGTTCCAACAGGACTTGGCGCCTGCACACAGCGCAAAATCTACCCGTGCCTGGTTTACGGACCATGGTATTTCAGTTCTAAATTGGCCCGCCAACTCCCCTGACCATAGCCCCATAGAAAATCTGTGGGGTATTGTGAAAAGGAAGATGCAGAATGCCAGACCCAAAAACGCAGAAGAGTTGAAGGCCACTATCAGAGCAACCTGGGCTCTCATAACACCTGAGCAGTGCCAGAAACTCATCGACTCCATGCCACGCCGCATTAACGCAGTAATTTCAGTTGGCCAACATTTCTAAAAATCCCTTTTTTGTATTAGCCTTAAGTAATATTCTAATTTTGTGACACACGGAATTTTGGATTTTCATTTGTTGCCACTTCAAATCATCAAAATTAAATGAAATAAACATTTGAATGCATCAGTCTGTGTGCAATGAATAAATATAATGTACAAGTTACACCTTTTGAATGCAATTACTGAAATAAATCAAGTTTTTCAAAATATTCTAATTTACTGGCTTTTACCTGTATGTATATATATATATATATATATATATATATATATATATATATATATATATATATATATATATATATATATATATATATATATATATCAG
>NC_084561.2:11188823-11233823 GCF_033978685.3 Nerophis lumbriciformis
TGTTATCTCGTCATAATGACAATGGTGCTGACGCATTCAAGTCATGTCCCGCAAATTTGACAAACACAAGTAAAACAGTGAGACAGTTATTCCTAACTTTCTATTCATCCTTCACTGCCATATTACTGTCATCTATTCAATGTCATATAACTATTATATTTGCTAACTTACCTGAACCAAGATTCCGCTGTATATGGGGATTGCTCTACTAAGTTACGTTGTGTTGCAAATACAATGACAATATCCTATTCTATCAAAAAAGTGCACCCTGAATGCAATGTAATAGTCTGCGGCTAACGTCCCTGTACAGTGTAAAAAAGCTTCTGAGTGAGCAATTTTCACCTCCATGGCGTCAAATAAGGTACATTTCTTACAAGTATCAATACTGGAGGACGAAGAATATGTTATGATATCCGCTGAGGTAGAGCTCTTGAATGTAAACAGAGGTGGGTGGCTCAATGCCGATATCGATATGAACGGTGTAATACTGTGTGTAGCAGTAGTATCAATATACGGTTGATACTTTTTTATTATCAATTATTTTGTTGTTTTTGTTTACAAACTCAGGAAATAGGTCCCTGGACACTGGAGGGAAAAAAAATTAAATCAAAGTCAATAGTAAATAGTGAATTTAAATTGTTACACCACCGTTTTTGTCTGATTGTAATAGTGATTGAAAGGTTTGTTATTCATTGAGCTTAAACCAGTGGTTCTTAACCTGGATTCGATCGAACCCTAGGTGAGTCGGGCTCAGGGGTTCTGCGGAGGTCAAAACACACCCGACTCATCGTGTAAATAAAAACTTCTCCCTATCGGCATATTACGGATACGGCAACAGCAGAAGTCACACTGATTTGCAGGTGTGTAATTTGTTGTGAGTTTATGCACTGTTGGTTTTGTTCTTTGAACAAGGTGATGTTCATGCACAGTTCATTTTGTGCACCAGTAAAAAAACATGGTAACACTTTAGTATGGGGAACATATTCACCATTAATTAGTTGCTTATTAACATGCAAATTAGTAACATATTGGCTCTTAACTAGTCATTATTAAGTACTTATTAATGCCTTATTCGGCATGGCCTTATTATAACCCTAACCCTCTAACCCTGGCCCTAACCCCCTAACCCTAACCAAATAACTCTAGATTAAGTCTTTGTTACTGAGAATATGTTCCCCTAGTGTCCAAAAAACTCTAAATTAAGTCTTTGCTACTTAGAATATGTTCCCTATACTAAAGTGTTACCAAAAACATATAACTTTGTCTTGAATTAAAAAAAAAAAAAAAAACATTTTATTTTTCACTAAAGAAGGGTTCGGTGAATGCGCATATGAAACTGGTGGGGTTCGGTACCTCCAACAAGGTTAAGAACCACTGGCTTAAACATTTGGTATGATTGGTATGATCAGTACCTAAATTTGCAGTATTGCCCAAAGTTAATGTAAAGTATTCAGACAACAAAGAATAAGTGTTTATTACATTTTAACAGAAGTGTAGATAGAACCATATTACAACAGAAAGTAACCAGCTATTACCAATAAATTAACAAGTACATTAATAATAATTAAGAATATAATATCAACGGAAATGGTCAGTATTAGTCTCTAAAGTATTAAATATTCTCGCTCTAACTAATTTTCTCTTTATAGCTGGTTACTTTTCGCTTATTCTATTGTTTGGCTACTTTACATTTAAGATACCTTAGCAGGTTAGCATGGCTTCTTCTTGTATTGTATCTTGCACTGTTCTTGGTTGTACTAAAACTCAATCTGGTTGTGCACTGACAAAACTATTCTATTCTATTCTGTTGTATCCTCCTGAACCTGCAGCTATTACTCGTTCCTCCAGTAACAATCATAGTGTACTTATCTAATCTGAAACACTCTTCATATGTGGTTAAGTGTTGTCATGCTGGAGAATGGTAACACCTGCACTTTGCTTTGTGGTTGGCGATAAACACAGAGCAAAGGTTTTTAGGGTAGCCAGTAAAATGAGTCATCAATGAGGATTGTGGGCGACTCAAGAGGCTGCACTTCCTTTGACCAACCAGCATAAACAGAGGCAACAAGTTCAAAGCCAAAGTTTGCACTGTCTAGCTAAATATGGTTCTGGAACTTATACTTTTTCGGAGGAGAGAATTTCCCAGGGACCCTCTCATAATCCTCATGCAAATTAAAAATGATTTGCACAATACTACATAGGAATTATTCAAATTTTAACCAAAATACTTCAGACCTATAATTAGCTGACTTTAGTTTGATCCCTACTCTAGCTTAAAATGGAAAATACTGTATAGTAGGGTTGTACGGTGTACCAGTACACAAAGTACCCCGAAACTAATGAATTAAAAAAGGTACTATACTGCCTTTGAAAAATACTGGTATTTTTTTTTCATGGACATGATGGCGCTGGTAATGAGTCTTTTTGATTGATTGAGACTTTTATTAGTAGATTGCACAGTACAGTACATATTCCGTACAATTGACCACTAAATTGTAACACCTGAATAAGTTTTTAAACTTGTTTAAGTCAGGGTCCACGTTAATAAATTCATGGTAAAAGTCGAAGTCATGAGTCAACACACACACACAGCACTTACAAGTGGAAACAGTGTGGCGACGGATGAAGGAAAATGTATGTATTTTGGCTTAAAAACAAACAATGAAGGTAAAGCTATAAACACTGAATCACCCTTCTGCAACAGTGCTTTAAAACAGTTAGTGGCTGACGTTTCGCCACAGTGTTTTAGCGACTTTTAAATTGCTCATCCTCGCCTAAGTGGCGACAAATAAACTATGTCTTTCAAGTGTCATCCCTCCAGGACAAGAAATAGCTAAACATGCCTAACTACACATCGTAGGAGGGTACAATAGCTAACTGCTAACAGCAAGCTAGTGCTCTGGGTTGTAAACAAACGAGTGGATCTACAAAAATATCAACTGTAACGATACCAAGTACAAGAGCAGTATATAGTCGATACTACAATGATTAATTACGTCGCTATTTTTTATAGTGACAAAATAATTTGTAACTTTTTTTATTCTAAACTTAGGACATATGTCCTCGGACACAGGAGAACTTTAAGTACCGTATTTTTCGGAGTATAAGTCGCACCGGAGTATAAGTCGCATCTGCCGAAAATGCATAATAAAAAAGGAAAAAAACGTATATAAGTCGCACTGGAGCCCGGCCAAACTATGAAAAAAACTGCGACTTATAGTCCGAAAAATACGGTACGACCAATGTATGACCCTTTATGTACTTGGTATTAGACTGACAAGCAAATTTGTAGTATTACCCAAATTGTATGTAAAGTATCCAGAATTTGAACAGTAGTGTGGATAGTACATGTTAAAACGGAAAGTAAGCAAATATTAACAGTAAATGAACAAGTAGATTAATATTTTATCCATTCATCAATTTTCTACGGCTCATCCCTCATAATGTTGACAAAATAATAGAATGGGAAATGACACAATATGCTACTGCATATGTCAGCAGACAAATTAGGAGCCTTTAACCCATTTGCTTACTTACTATTAAAAGAGAAGTTGTCTAGTATGTCAATACTATATTATTTGTTTTTAATAAAAAATTTAAGTTGTAGTTCATACTTTCTTCAAATAATGCCACATTGCAGATCTACACGCTTGTAGCAATGTGTTTTGTATGGGTGAGTGATACATAAACAGTCCTAAATCTTAAATCTATTACTCCAGTTCTGTCAAGACTTGGACTTTGGCGTGGTTTGTTTTCCCATGGTGCAAAGGAAAGTTGGCGCGGGCAAGGCGTGAATGTGAGTACATATTTATTAATATCACTAACAAATTACAAAAAATGGAAGCAAACAAAAGGCGCGCACAATGGCGGAGAACAAACTTGGCTAATGATACAAAACTAGAGAGACTATGAACATGAAAACGAAAACACTTACTGTGGCGTGAAACAGCATGAAAACAATGATAAACAGGAATCGCATGGGTAGTATGGATGGATAGGATAGATAGATATGATATGATAATGTCACCAGGCTGACTGCCTGGCAACAACAAGCTTAAATACTGGTGACATGATTAGTGAAAACAGGTGCGTGACTCAAAATGAGAAAACGTGAGACAGGTGCGTGACATGAGGATGTGAACCAGGTGAAACTAATGGTTACTATGGTGACAAAGCAAGGGAGTGAAGACAAGAACTAAAAAGTGTCCAAAAACCAAGTAAAACATAACTAAACAAAACATGATCACAGACATGACAAGTACCTTTTTAAGAGCAAGTAAGCAACCCACTGTGTAGTTATCAATAGTTTAGTCCTGACTCCAGAATGTAAAAATATATTGTTCAGCACTGTGGTCATATTACGGGCTTTGTGATATGTACATCAATGAGGTGAGTTGGCGCAATATCTGCGCGTGTATTGTTGTGGGCCGGATCAAAAAGTCCAGGGCCAAATTGTTGACCCAGTCCACCCCTGTTTGTCACTTGTCATGTCAGTCAGCCGAACTGTAGTATCATATATACACACTGATTATGTTAAAGACACAAAACTCCTCACATGATTTGCTTTTAGAAATGACCCAAGACGTTTTCTTTGGCAAAACGCACGCACGCACAATGTATATTAAATATACTAAATACTAAATTTAACAACAAACCAAAGTACAGTAATGGTAATGGCATTGTACAACCTAAATTGCACTTGTAATCTTGCACTGCGTGTATTTTGAAGATTACATTCTGTCATTCTTATTTAAATGTGTCGACATTGATACGAAGCAGTTGTATTTCATTTTACTTGCTCTTGTAATGCAATTGGCAAAAGGAGAGAGAGAGAGAGAGGGCGAAAGAGAGCAGGGACAAACATTTGGATGGAGGAATAGAATGAGAAGAGAATAAAGGCAGAAGTTGCAGAATATTGACCTTGGTATTTGTCAAATCCTGGTTACGGCCCTGGACATACAGCATAGCTACACAAACAAAGCAGCTTTTTAAAGTCTTTGAAGTCTCATTTTTTAGCCTGCACGGAATCCTGGGGCGTATTTATGATTATGGTTCACAGATTTTGTTTTAACTTTTTGGTTTTTGTTTTACAGCCAAGTAGCTACAATATTTGCTGATTTCTGATGTTACTTACACGGAATTGCGGTAAACAGTTCAACACTATGACTCGATTATTGTGAAGAGAAACGTGAAGAATGGTGTGAGAGCAGTGCGATGACGGAGATCCTGTAATTGTTCCAAAAAGGAGCAGCATGAGTACTATGGAGACCCAGGAATGGTGGCTTTAACAACATCAACAAGATGAAGTCATCTTTTAAAGATAAACATTTCCACATGCTGGAGGGGAATTCTATCTGTGCTTAAAATGAGGGGAGTTTGATATTCACCTCACATTCTGAGAATATTCACACTTCAAGGTAAAGGGATTTGGATTGGCCCCAAAATAAAAACATAGTTTACTCGTGTTTCTGTTGGTGTTTTTGACGCTGGCCAGTTACAACTCTATCTTTTTTAGGAATGTTCCGACCAGGGTTTTATGCTGCCGATTCCATTACCAATCGTCCAAGAGTGAGATCGACCGATACCAATACAGATCACATGTATTAAGGATACATTTTTCAGCTTATTTATGTTGAGTTCTAACATGGCTGACTGGGAGAAGCGCGGTCGAACGGGGCTTGGCCTGGAGAAGGATTTCGGCACGTAATTTAGGACCGCCCAAAGAACGACGCATTCTGAAGAGACAGTCAGAAAGTGGCTACAAGATGGTGTGTAAAACGAAATCTATCCAATAAAAGTGTAGGTCAAAGCACCACCATCATGTGCTAAGTAGACCACAAGAAAAGGTTTTAAATGGAGGGAAAACAATCATAATATGAGTCCTATAAAGTTTACTAAGCACCTATTTATTGGTGTTGTTTAAAGGGGAACAGCACTTTTTTGGGGAGTTTTCCAAATCATTCACAATCCTTAAGTAAAACAAGAACGTTTTTTTAATGTATTCTAGTTTGTAATATACGGTAAGTACGAGGTGGCTAACAATGCGGCTAATTGGAGGAATCTATCGCGCACAAATAGCCCTCTAAAAACATCCCAAAACCGCCAACAATACTCCATTTATATCTCGTGACCTCAATTTTAACCAAGTATTAGCGTTATTTTTATTATAAGCGCTAACGCAGAGGAACTATTTTTAGCCGTGCCGTGATCAGAGAGGTAACTAGCTTATGCTGCTATTAACATACTGAGCCAGTGAGTTGCTGAATCGCCTCAGAGTTGGTAAAAGTTGTGGCCATAAACCAAAAAGTTGGTCAACTTTGACATCCAACTTCAGCTAAATGGGAAGATATAAACATCACATCAGTTAGCATCCCAGTGAAAGCAGACATTGTAAAGTAAGTGATTGTTTTATCATGTTTGTAGTTTGTAAATCTTGTTTAGCACTTAGCAATACTGCTACTTGATGCTTAGTGTTTAACTAAAGTCGGATCGGTTTAGCACACATATTCTAAAACTCGTAGATCATCCTCCTTATATTCAGGCTCAAAAATGTAAGGTTCTGGATCATCATTTGTCCCAAAGTATTAGTTGTTGGCTCTCATGAAGTCTGTCATGAGTAGTGGTTGTTGTTGAAGGCAGTTTTTTTAGAGCTACAATGCATTTAAAAAAATTAAAACATGTGTACTTGTTTCACACCAGGATTGAGAATGAAGTGCAAAAAAAGAGCAAGCTTAGCGGTTAGCTTAGCAATTAGCCTGCAGTTAGCTTAGCAACTAGCCTGGCTGCTCCTGACTTGCGCTTAGTGTGTAACATGTTTAACCTTCTCCTCCACTGATAATAGTACATGATAATGATACTTAAGATACGAAGAAACACTGTTTGTTTTCCATAATGGAGGTGATTATTATTATATTAGGGGAACGTCTCCACACTGTTTAATGAGACACATAATTAGCTCCGAGCCGCTTGTCAGTCGAAGGCCACAATCGGTGTTTGTGCTCGACATTAAAAGGTATTAAGTACTTTTACAAAAATCGGCGGATAGATATCTGTGGCCGTTCCATCGGTACATCCCTTCTTATTTTGTGACAAAACCAAATAAGAAAGTGGTTTAAGCTGAGAAAAATTGTCATATATTCAGTATCTGTTCACAGTTACATTTTTCAAAGCAAAAAAATAAAACAAGAACACAATTGGCTAGCTTATGCTACCATTAGTGGTTTAACAGAGCACATGTCTTTCAAAACTGTCTGTTTTTCACAGTTACTAAGTTTGTGTGATAACAAAATTTACCGGCCCTAATAAAATGATTGGTGTTTACAGTGGTCACATCAACACGTAAGCGCAGGGAACGTGTGCACACAAACAAAAGCAGTCCAAGAGAAGCATAGAGCAATTTACAGTCATGTTGTTGTTACGATAGAATATACATTTAATGATAGAGAACGCTAATGTTCCAAATCGCTATCATTAGCAAACAACACCCAAAGCAAATGCGAGTTCGTGTGTTAAGTAGGTACGTAGTAACGGCATTACGTACTAGAAGCCGTAGAGGGATATAACATTGGAAAGTTAGCGCCCTCTAGGCCAGTGTTTTTCAACCACTGTGCCGTGAGATACAGTCTGGTGTGCCGTGGGAGATGATCTAATTTCACCTATTTGGGTTAAAAATATTTTTTGCAAACCAGTAATTATAGTCTGCAAATGATGTGTTGTTGGTGAGTGTCGGTGCTGTCTAGGGCTGGACAGATCAGTAGGTGGCAGGCGGTAGCTAATTGCTTTGTAGATGTCGGAAACAGCGGGAGGCAGCGTGCAGGTAAAAAGGTATCTAATGCTTAGACCAAAAATAAACAAAAGGTGAGTGCCCCTAAGAAAAGGCATTGAAGCTTAGGGAAGGCTATGCAGAACGAAGCTAAAACTGAACTGGCTACAAAGTAAACAAAAACAGAATGCTGGACGACAGCAAAGACTTACTGTGGAGCAAAGACGGCGTCCACAATGTACATCCGAACATGACATGACAATCAATGTCCCCCAAAAGAAGGATAAAAACGACTGAAATATTCTTGATTGCTAAAACAAAGTAGATGCGGGAAATATCGCTCAAAGGAAGACATGAAACTGCTACAGGAAAATACCAAAAAAAGAGAAAAAGCCACCAAAATAGGAGCGCAAGACAAGAACTAAAACACTACACACAGGAAAACACCAAAAAAGTCACGGCGTGATGTGACAAGTCGTGACAGTGCACCTACTTTGAGACAAGAGCTATAGTGATGCATGCTTGGTTATGGTTTAAGGTCATATCCAACAATTGCGACAATAACTTGAGTTTCGTTTTTTAATGATTTCTGCTGGTGGTGTGCCTCCGGATTTTTTCAACGCAAAAAATGTGCCTTGGCTCAAAAAAGGTTGAAAAACACTGCTCTAGGCATCTGTGTAAATGTTGCAAACCGCCCCTTTAAAAAGATGCAAAATGCCCCACAAAATGCAAAATTAGGGCTGCAGCAACTAATCGATTAAATCGATTATAAAAATAGTTGGCGATTAATTTAGTAATCGATTCGTTAGATCTATGCTATGCGCATGCGCAGAGGCTACTTTTTTCATTTTTTTTTTTTTTTTTATAAACCTTTATTTATAAACTGCAACATGTACAAACAGCTGAGAAACAATAATCAAAATAAGTATGGTGCCAGTATGCTGGGTTTTTTTCCCAAAAAAATACTGGAAAGGATAGAAATGTAGTTTGTCTCTTCTATCCGATTATTAATCGATTAATCGAAGTAATAATCGACAGATTAATCGATTATCAAATTAGTTGTTAGTTGCAGCCTATGCAAAATCGTTTTCTTTTTTTTTTTATAAAAACCTAACCAAACATGTTCGCTTGTGAACACAGCCTTTATCTTTTTTTCATCATGTACGCAGGACGTGTCTGTCCTAGGATTGCACTTTTTCCTTGAAGGTGAACGATGACAGTGTAGCATGAGACCTGTCAGTCCTCAAGATAATGATGTGGTAATTACCATGACAGACCGCCATTAAAAGGGAAATGGCCTGCAGATTAATTAAATCACACGGCAACAAGGCCAGCATGCTAACGAGCACACAGCTCGCCTCCCACGAGAGACTCATCTATGGCAATGTGAGCGCTGCTCACCAGGTGCAGCATTGGTGTTGGCAGAGAGGGCCTGCGATCTGCTGACTCGACAGCTGTCAGTGACTCAGGGGAAACTGTGAGAGGGAACGCTGGACCGATTACTCCGCCAAGCTCCAAATAAGCAACACAGATATGGAGAGAGCAAGCGCGTTATCGTGATTAAGAATGGAGAGAGAACGACGACACTGCAAATTGCAGGATTTACACATCCCGTCTGCTAATCTATAGGCCTTGTTCACACTGCAAGTCAATTCCGATTTTTCCTGTATCGGATATTTTCTTGTCCGTGTGAACAGTGCAATTTCGAATTTTTCATATCCGACTCAGGCCTCTTTTGTATGTGGATATAAATCAGATATATATGCGATGCGTCCTCGATGTGAATGCTCCCGCGCTCAGGTCGCGTTCATCCGAACAGAACGTCACCAGTAGGGTTGTGAACAATAAACCGATGCGACAGAGTATTCGATTCAACAAGTGAGCGATTAGGCTGCATCGGTAGCAGACTCCTCAATCAATGCGAATAATTCATGAATTCCTAGCTGAATCGGTTATAGAGTCATGGATCGGTTATCGCGAGACTTTGCATGGGTTGGCTAGATTACAATATGCGCCAGCGTCTCTAAAACAACGCGAGAGCTGAAGCTACTCGCCAAACGCGGTAGCCGCCTAGCTAGTATTAGCACGAGTGATAAACAAGAGACAACACGGAAAATGAAGGAGGAGAATGAAAGCGTTAGTCTGACCGAAGGTGATAATGGACCGAGAAAGATCTTCAATGCATCGGGGAGACAGAAATCCAAAGTGTGGAAAGTTTTTGGGTTTTATAAGAAGGAATGGAAGCTTGACCGAAGCCATGCTATTTGTAAATTGTGTCGAGCATCGTTGACGTACACTGGCAGCAGGTTGAAATATTGAATCTTTGTTACCTACCTCTAGTGTTCAAAACTATGCTCAGGCCATACTTGCCAACCCTCCCGGATTTTCCGGGAGACTCCCGAAATTCAGCGCCTCTCCCGAAAACCTCCCGGGACAAATTTTCTCCCGAAAATCTCCCGAAATTCAGGCCGAGCTGGAGGCCACGCCCCCTCCAGCTCCATGCGGACCTGAGTCCGCTTTCCAACAATATAAACAACGTCTACAGTAAAGCAGTTCGTCTGCCGTAAACAGCAATGTTGTGACACTCTTAAACAGGACAATACTGCCATCTAGTGCATTTGATGAAATCACTTTTGTGCGTGCCCACAGCAATGCATCATCAGAGTTCAGCATGGTTAGAAAGATAGTGACAGAGAATAGAACAAGGATGGACAATTCAACCCTTAACTCAACAATGAGTAGATGAGTGTTATATGTGTGATTATGTGTAAGTAAATGAACACTGAAATTCAAGTATTTCTTTTACATATATATAATAAAATAAATATATATTTATAGCTAGAATTCACTGAAAGTCAATTATTTCTTATATATATATATATATATATATATATATATATATATATCCATCTATCCATCCATTTTCTACCGCTTATTCCCTTCGGGGTCGCGGGGGAGATATATATATATATATATTTGAAATACTTGACTTGGTGAATTCTAGCAGTAAATATACTCCTCCCCTCTTAACCACGCCCCCGCCCCCAACCACGCCCCCCGACCCCGCCCCCACCCCCCACCTCCCGAAATTGGAGGTCTCAAGGTTGGCAAGTATGGCTCAGGCTGAAATATTGCACTTTGTTGTTACTATTCTGTGCTACTTTTACCTCTGGAGTTCCCATCCTACAATTCAGTCAGATTTTTTTTGGTCCATGTCTAAAAATAAATACATTGACATGTGATTTTGTTGTTCTGTTTTTTTTGCCAGTGCCATAAAGCCATAATGCTTGGGGATTTGGAGTCTTGAATATTAACCGTCAAATCGAATCGTATCGTTCGGAATCGAATCGTATCGTTCGGAATCGAATCGGTCTGTAATAAAAAGATATCGTTTTTGAATCGAATCGTAACCTGTGTATGTAGATGCATATCGAATCGTTTATTAGAGAGAGATGTGCAACCCTAGTCACCAGACAGTCATAAGCTTCATGATTATTCGCCAAAATAGACGGTTACAAAATACATTTTTAAAATCGGAGCAGAAAACAGGTGAAAATAATATGTTTTAGGAACCTCACGTGAAACTTCCACTAGGGCTGGGCGATATGGCCTTCTTTTTTAATAGCTCGATATTTTTAGGCCATGTCACGATACACGATATATATCTCCATATTTTGCCTTAGCCTTGAATGAACACTTGATGCATATAATCACAGCAGTATGATGATTCTATGTGTCTACATTAAAACATTCTTCTTCATACTGCATTAATATATGCTACTTTTAAACTTTCATGCAGAGAGGGAAATCACAACTAGGTCAATTGACCAAAAGTGTATTTATTAAAACAGTTATTAAGCAGTGGCACAAACATTCATGTCATTTCCAAAACAGAAAGTGCAAGATTGTCAGAGACATTTTAAAACAAGCTATGAGTGCACTTTTGTGCATGATGTCACTAAGATGACATATCAAAACACTAAATTTTTTTTTTTTTTTTGTCCTGTCCAGCTTCTCAGGCAAATCAACAACACTAAATTAAAGTGCACTTTTTGTATATAAACGCCACTACAATGGTTTAAAACAAATAAAGTGCACTTCTGTGCATGATGTCACAAGATATTTCAATAACTGTCAAATAAAAATGAGCTGCATAATAGGAAATCAAATAGTGTATGTCCTTCACTATGTGGTAGGTTCCTGCGGACGTTATCTCCTTCTGTTGTTGACTATTTTTTTTCATTCGGTGTTGATGTGGAAATGGTTGTCTCGGCATTTTGTTGGTGTGGCACCGAACGGGGATGTTGACATGCAGAGTTTCAAGCACTCTTCATTCTCTAGTGTCAGGACTAGGACCATGGCTTGCTTGGTTTGTTCTCCCGAGGTGCAAGTGATTTGGACCACATGTGGCGTGAAGGTGAATACATGATTTATTTAAACAATATAACTACAAAAAAAAGTACAAACGAAAAGCGCGCACAGTGGCGGAGAAACGACTTGGCTATGAAAACAAATACTTGCACAAAGGCAGAAACTATGAACAACAAAAAACACTAACTGTGGCTTAATAAACAAAAACTTACTTGGCATGGAACCGGCATGAAAAAAGAGCAGCAAGGGTCTTAAGGGTGTGCAGAAGCATAAATGCGGGATGTCGTCAGCCCGACAAACTGAAAACAATGAACTTAAATACTATAGACATTATTAGTGAAAGCAGGTGCGTGACTCAAAACGTGAAACAGGTGCGTGACGTGACAGGTGAAAACTAATGGTTGCTATGGTGACAAAACAAAACAAAAGTGCACAAAAAGTCCAAAAACAAAACCGAACATGACTAAAACAAAACATGATCACACAGACATGACATGTAGCGGGTGACTTTTCCTTTTCAAATAATGCTACATAATAGCAGTAATGCTATTTTTTGTAGCAACGCTTTTGCCCCACACTTGACAAATTACGGTTGTCTGTTCGACATATTTCCACTTGAAGCCAAACCACCGCCAGACGATAGACCCCATGCTGTTTTTCTTGGGAATTAATTCTTCCTTCATTTGTTACCAGATTCGCACCTTCTTTCTCTCGTATTACTACTCGCACCACAGCTAACGTTATCCATGCCGCTACCTCTCTGCTCCGCGAGGGCGTATACGTATGTGACGTATGTAAGAAGGTGCGCTTGCTGTCTGTGAGAAGGAGAGACAACAAAGAGTGGGAAGAGCCTGTAGTGTAATGCCCGCAGCTAAAAGCAACTGCGTGAGAACGTATACTCGAATATCACGATATAGTCATTTTCTATATCACACAGAAACAAACCCGTGATATATCGAGTATGTCGATATATCGCCCAGCCCTAGTATCCATACTAAACATGATAATTTTTGTAAGGCAGAATTGTTGATACATCTCTTGCACTGCATCTGCCGATGTAGACGTGTGTATCTTGTGCGGGGGGTCGGCAACCCGCGGCTCTTCAGCGCCATCCTAGTGGCTTCCTGGAACGTTTTCAAAAATGTATGACAATGGAAAAAGATGGGGGTAAAAAATATATTTTTTGTTTTAGTATGGTTTCTGCATGAGGACAAACATGACACAAACCTTCCTAATTGCTAGGAAGCCCAGTGTTGAACATGTTTGTGTTTATGCTTCACTGATGAGAGTATTTGGCCAGCACCGAGACGCAACAGTTTGTTAACATGTATAACTTTCTCCGACGCTGCCACAGAAAGACGTGTTTTATGAATCGCCTTCTTTGTCTCATTTTGTCCACCAAATGTTTTATGCTGTGCGTGAGTGCACACAAATGAGCTTTGTTGATGTTATTGACTTGTGTGGAGTGTTAATCAGGCATATGTGGTCAGTAACCAAGCAAATTGATGTTAACATGCTATTTAGGCTAGCTGTATGTACATACAGTGGGGCAAAAAAGTATTTAGTCAGCAACCGATTGTGCAAGTTCTCCCACTTAAAATGATGACAGAGGTCTGTAATTTTCATCATAGGTACACTTCAACTGTGAGAGACAGAATGTGAAAAAAAATCCAGGAATTCACATTGTAGGATTTTTAAAGAATTTATTTGTAAATTATGGTGGAAAATAAGTATTTGGTCACTTCAAACAAGGAAGATCTCTGGCTCTCACAGACCTGTAACTTCTTCTTTAAGAAGCTCTTCTGTCTTCCACTTGTTACCTGTATTAATGGCACCTATTTGAACTGGTTATCTGTATAAAAGACACCTGTCCACAGCCTCAAACAGTCAGACTCCAAACTCCACTATGGCCAAGACCAAAGAGCTGTCGAAGGACACCAGGAAAAGAATTGTAGACCTGCACCAGACTGTGAAGAGTGAATCTACAATAGGCAAGCAGCTTGGTGTGAAAAAATCAACTGTGGGAGCAATTATCAGAAAATGGAAGACATACAAAACCACTGATAATCTCCCGCGATCTGGGGCTCCACGCAAGATCTCATCCCGTGGGGTCAAAATGATCATGAGAACGGTGAGCAAAAATCCCAGAACCACACGGGGGGACCTGGTGAATGACCTGCAGAGAGCTGGGACCAAAGTAACAAAGGTTACCATCAGTAACACACTACGCCGACAGGGAATCAAATCCTGCAGTGCCAGACGTGTCCCCCTGCTTAAGCCAGTGCATGTCCAGGCCCGTCTGAAGTTTGCCAGAGAGCACATGGATGATACAGCAAAGATTGGGAGAATGTCATGTGGTCAGATGAAACCAAAATAGAACTTTTTGGTATAAACTCAACTCGTCGTGTTTGGAGGAAGAAGAATACTGAGTTGCATCCCAAGAACACCATACCTACTGTGAAGCATGGGGGTGGAAACATCATGCTTTGGGGCTGTTTTTCTGCGAAGGGGACAGGCCGACTGATCCATGTTAAGGAAAGAATGAATGGGGCCATGTATCGTGAGATTTTGAGCCAAAACCTCCTTCCATCAGTGAGAGCTTTGAAGATGAAACGTGGCTGGGTCTTCCAGCATGACAATGATCCCAAACACACCCCCCGGGCAACAAAGGAGTGGCTCCTTAAGAAGCATTTGAAAGTCCTGGAGTGGCCTAGCCAGTCTCCAGACCTCAACCCCATAAAAAATCTGTGGAGGGAGTTGAAAATCCGTGTTGCTCGGCGGCAGCCCCAAAACATCACTGCTCTCGAGAAGATCTGCATGGAGGAATGGGCCAAAATACCAGCTACTGTGTGTGCAAACCTGGTAAAGACCTATAGTAATCGTTTGACCTCTGTTATTGCCAACAAAGGTTATATTACAAAGTATTGATTTGAATTTTTGTTATTGACCAAATACTTATTTTCCACCATAATTTACAAATAAATTATTTAAAAATCCTACAATGTGAATTCCTGGATTTTTTTTTCACATTCTGTCTCTCACAGTTGAAGTGTACCTATGATGAAAATTACAGACCTCTGTCATCATTTTAAGTGGGAGAACTTGCACAATTGGTGGCTGACTAAATACTTTTTTGCCCCATTGTATTACATCAATATGCCTCATTTGCAGGCATAATTGAGCTCATTTAAGTTCCTTTAATTATGTCCTCTGTGTATTTAATTTAGATTTGCACGTCTCATGACACATTATCTGTACCGTATGTAATATTGGCTGCATTTCCGATAGTTGGTTGTGTGTCATGATGTTCCAGACCACAGCAAACGTTACCCAGCTTGCAAATATTGTAATAAATCCATTAGAAAAGGACAACCTGCCATTTTCTTTAACTTGAGCACACACATTTATACCTTTGGCCATTCTAAGCTAGTAATTTCCAGGAGTTATCTCACCCTCTGAGACACTTATATCATGTGTTTCCTTCAATATAAGACTTAAGAGGATTAAACATTTTTGCGGCTCCACACAGATTTGTCTTTGTGTATTTTTGGTCCAATATGGCTCTCTTAACAATTTGGGTTACCGACCCCGATCTAGTCTCATCATGTTTTAATGCATCTATGGCAGTCTTGTCAGGTTCTCTGCCAAAATCACATCGTTCCTGTCTCCTCTAGACTAAAAGGCTTCTGAACACAGACAGCATATTGTCTAAAATGAGGACAAACAAAAATTATTGTGCCAAATTACCACTTGAAAACAAGCCTTTTTCTTTGGGGGCTCAATATTCTTTGGCAACACGTTGAAAGCAAACACCAAAATGGAAACAGATGTCGTGTGAATGAAAGCTGCACTCGAGTTTACTGGTGTGTGTGTCATGTTTTTATCCATCCTCTCTTTCTACGCACATTTATCCTCCTCTTTGGCCAAACATAACCGTGGGGGGTGGAAAATAGAAATGAGAGTGAAACGTGGTACAAGTGGAAAAGTGTGCAGGAATAATCTGGGATTTATCCCAACACGTGATGAACCGTCAGTGGTGTGAGCAAAGCCGAGTGATGACTTTCCTACTGGGCTACAGGTCACCTTAGACATGGACGAATTAGGTCATGACCGCAGAGGACTCTGGGAAATACAGTGGTGCCTCGGTTTTAGTACAATTAAACACTGGTCTATAGAGTACAGCTGCAAGATAAAACACCATAGAACCAAATAAAAAGGTATAGCATAGAGTAGTAGCCCAATCAAAGTCAATAGGGACCTTCAGAGTCCGTGTTTCCAGAGTGTCACTGAACGCACCACATTGCTACACTGAACAAAAATATAAACGCAACACTTTTGTTTTTGCTCACAAAAGACCTATTCTTCTCAAAATATTGTTCACAAATCTGTCTAAATCTGTGCAAGTGAGCCAAGGTAATCCATCCCACCTGGGTGTGGCATTTCAAGATGCTGATTAAACAGCATGATTGTTGCACAGGTGTGCCTTAGGCCAGTGTTTTTCAACCACTGTGTCGCGGCACACTAGTGTGCCGTGAGATACAGTCTGGTGTGCCGTGGGAGATTATCTAATTTCACCTATATGGGTTAAAAATATTTTTTGCAAACCAGTAATTATAGTCTGCAAATGATGTGTTGTTGTTGAGTGGTCGGTGCTGTTTAGAGCTCGGCAGAGTAACCATGTAATACTCTTCCATACCAGTAGGTGGCAGCCGGTAGCTAATTGCTTTGTAGATGTTGGAAACAGCGGGAGGGAGCGTGCAGGTAAAAAGGTGTCTAATGCTTAAACTAAAAATAAAGAAAAGGTGAGTGCCCCTAAGAAAAGGCTTTGAAGCTTAGGGAAGGCTATGCAGAACAAAACTAAAACTGAACTGGCTACAAAGTAAACAAAAACAGAATGCTGGACGACAGCAAAGACTTACTGTCATGTCATGTACATTGTGGACGCAGTCTTTGCTCCACAGTAAGTGTGAAGTGAAGTGAATTATATTTATATAGCGCTTTTCTCTAATGACTCAAAGCGCTTTACATAGTGAAACCCAATATCTAAGTTACATTTAAACCAGTGTGGGTGGGGCGGTATAGCTCGGTTGGTAGAGCGGCCGTGCCAGCAACTTGAGGGTTGCAGGTTCGATCCCCGCTTCTGCCATCCTAGTCACTGCCGTTGTGTCCTTGGGCAAGACACTTTACCCACCTGCTCCCAGTGCCACCCACACTGGTTTAAATGTAACTTAGATATTGGGTTTCACTATGTAAAGCGCTTTGAGTCACTAGAGAAAAGCGCTATATAAATATAATTCACTTCACTTCACACTTACTGTGGAGCAAAGACGGCGTCCACAATGTACATGACATGACAATCAACAATGTCCCCACTAAGAAGGATAAAAACAACCGAAATATTCTTGATTGCTAAAACAAAGTACATGCGGGAAATATCGCTCAAAGGAAAACCAAAATAAGAGAAAAAGCCACCAAAATACGAGCGCAAGACAAGAACTAAAACACTACACACAGGAAAACAGCAAAAAAACTCCAAATAAGTCAGGGTGTGATGTGACAGGTGGTGACAGTACACCTACTTTGAGACAAGAGCTATAGTGATGCATGCTTGGTTATGGTTTTAAGTCATATCCAACAATTGCGACAATGACTTTTTACTGTCAACTGAGTTTAATTTTTTTATGATTTCTGCTGGTGGTGTGCCTCCGCATTTTTTCAACGCAAAAAATGTGCCTTGGCTCAAAAAAGGTTGAAAAACACTGCCTTAGGCTGCCCACAATAAAAGGCCACTCTGAAATATGCAGTTTTATCACAAAGCACAATGCCAAAGATGTCGCAGATTTTGAGGGAGCGTGCAGTTGGCTTGCTGACGGCAGGAATGTCCACCGCAGCTTTTGCCCGTGAATTGAATGTTCATTACTAGGGATGTCCGATAATGGCTTTTTTGCCGATATCCGATATTCCAATATTGTCCAACTCTTAATTACCGATACCGATATCAACCGATACCGATATATACAGTCGTGGAATTAACACATTATTATGCCTAATTTGGACAACCAGGTGTAGTGAAGATAAGGTCCTTTTAAAAAAAAAAAAAAGTAAATAAAATAAGATAAATAAATAAATAAAAATTTCTTGAATAAAAAAGAAAGTAAAGCAATATAAAAACAGTTACATAGAAACTAGTAATTAATGAAAATGAGTAAAATTAACTGTTAAAGGTTAGTACTATTAGTGGACCAGCAGCATGCACAATCATGTGTGCTTACGGACTGTATCCCTTGCAGACTGTATTGATATATATTGATATATAATGTCATACTTGCCAACCTTGAGACCTCCGATTTCGGGAGGTGGGGGGTTGGGGGTGGGGCGTGGTCGGGGGTGGTGCGGGGGGTGTGGTTAAGATATATATATATATATATATATATATATATATATATATATATATATATATATATATATATATATAAGAAATACTTGACTTTCAGTGAATTCTAGCTATATATATATATATATATATATATATATATATATATATATATATATATATATAGATAGATAAAATAAATACTTGAATTTCAGTGTTCATTTATTTACACATATACACACACATAACACTCATCTACTCATCTACTCATCAACCCTTAACTCATCTGAGTTAAGGGTTGAATTGTCCATCCTTGTTCTATTTTCTGTCACTATTTCAGAACACACACATTATACAAATATACATTATAAAATCAATAAGAAAACGGGAGCTCTAATTTGGGAGTCTGAATTAGGATCAGAAGTTCCTATATAAACATTGCGTACTCACGTCGCCTTTTTGTATTGATTACTGCAGCTGTGCACTGGATTAATTCACAAATACAAACTACAACACACAAACACTTTAGAGTTAGGCTCCACCATCAGAATGTGTACTTAAACTTATAAAGATCACATGGATATTATTCAGTGAGTTGATTCACCAAAACTAACCTGTTATACAGGAGGAAAAAGCACACAGGACGTTTCAATTGTTCACAGACTGGTCGCGCTCATCAGAATGACAAGATACTTCCGGTCTGCAGGTGATAGCATTCAATTGGGAAAAAACGCCCTACTGTCCCCTACTGACCAATGTGAATACTGATAAATGTGTAATGACAGCTCCAAAAACGAATTCAAACCACAAAATAAAATAAATAAATCAACACAAACATGTGACACATTATGGGTGGGTCACATATGCATGTACAGTAGATGGCAGTATTGTCCTGTTTAAAAGTGTCACAACATTACTGTTTACGGCAGACAAACTGCTTTTGTTGTGTGTTGTCAACACGTCATTCAGGTCCGCATGGAGCTGGAGGGGGCGTGGCCTCCAGCTCCGCCTGAATTTCGTGAGTTTTTCGGGAGAAAATTTGTCCCGGGAGGTTTTCGGGAGAGGCGCTGAATTTCGGGAGTCTCCCGGAAAATCCGGGAGGGTTGGCAAGTATGTATAATGTAGGAACCAGAATATCAATAACAGAAAGAAACAACCCTTTTGTGTGAATGAGCACAAATGGGGGAGGGAGGTTTTCTGGGTTGGTGCACTAATTGTAAGTGTATCTTGTGTTTTTTATGTTGATTTAACAAAAAAATAAAAAATAAAATAAAAATAAAAAACCTGATACCGATAATAAAAAAACGATACCGATAATTTCCGATATTACATTTTAAAGCATTTATCGGCCGATAATATCGGCAGGCCGATATTATCGGACATCCCTATTCATAACCTTACCATAAGCTGTCTCCAAAGGCGTTTCAGAGAATTTGTCAGTGCATCTAACTGGCAAAGTGCCGACGTGCGAAGAGCAGACAACCGGGCGTAATGTCACGTGTAACCCTGGTACAGTAATACAGTATGCACCGTTGGATATAACGTGAATCACTGTCCGGAGGACTGGCAGGATTTGGTCGGTGGCAAAAAAGTACCGGATTTGACACCTATCCCTCATCTTGCGTGCGTGCGTGTGTGTGTGTGTGTGTGTGTGTGTGTGTAATACAATCAGTTTCTGTAAACAAAGTCATGTGAGCACACAGCTGTTGTCCTTGCGTTCTTGGATTTAATACAACGTCCAGAACTTTGATAAAGAAGGTAAGAAACACGGTTTGATTCAAGAAAAAAGGGAAATACAGAGGTAGTGTTTTTGTACGCATTTTGCATTGATTCCTTCTTTAAAAACTATAGTTATTCTCTTTATAAAAGTGTTTTGTGGTAACATGTTGAAAGGATTAATTGTATTTACATCATTTACTAGTGGAAAAAAACGTTTTGGTTTTCATATAATTTGGTTAACAAGGCCCTTTTGGAAGATAGTAATAACAAAAACCAAGGTAACTGTAGAGGTTAGTGAACAGCGAGAAAAAAACAACAATATCGATCACACTAACATGGTTAAATTTGTGTTTAACTTTATGAGCTGCATCACAAACAAACAATTTTACTCAAGTACTCGCGCTGCATTGTCGTTGGCGTGACGACCAACACTTCCTCCTCACTGTCCTAATTCTAACGACTGACAACCAGGTTTGAATGTGCAGTGTGAATGATACCAGGCTTGCTGGTGGCGTCGGCTGTCAGCGGGTAGAACCAGGGCAGCAGAGCCAACTCGGCTCACTGAGTGCCTTTAGGTAGACGAAAGTGCAGCGCGAGCACCAAATTTGTGTAAAATGACACCCAATCATGATACCATGATTGGGTATAAAAGCAGCTTGCATGAAATGCTCAGTCATTCACAAATAAGGATGGGGCGAGGGTCACCACTTTGTGAACAAATGCGTGAGCAAATTGTCAAACAGTTTCTCAACCAGATATTGCGAGGAATTTAGGGATTTCACCATCTAAGGTCTGTAATATCATCAAAAGGTTCAGAGAATCTGAAAAAAATCACTGCACGTAAGAAACATCGAATGCCCGTGACATTGGATCCCTCGGGCAATACTCCATCAAAAACCAACATCAGTGTGTGAAAGATATCACCACATGGGCTCAGGAACAATTCAGAAAACCACTGTCAGTAACTACAGTTCGTCGCTACATCTTTAAGTGCAAGTTAAAACTCTACTATGCAAAGCGAAAGCCATTTATCAACAACACCCAGAAACGCAGCCGACTTCGCTGGGCCCGAGCTCACCTAAGATGGACTGATGCAAAGTGGAAAAGTGTTCTGTGGTCTGACGAGTCCACATTTCAAATAGTTTTTGGAAACTGTGGTTGTCGTGTCCTCCGTAACAAAGAGGACAATAACCATCCAGATTGTTTTAGGCGCAAAGTTCAAAAGCCAGCATCTGTGATGGTATGGGGGTGCATTAGTGCCCAAGGCATGGGTAACTTACACATCTGTGAAGGCACCATTAAGGCTTAAAAGGTACACACAGGTTTGGGAGCGACATATGTTGCCATCCAAGCAACGTTATCATGGACGCCCCTGCTTATTTCAGCAAGACAAATGCCAAGCCACGTGTTACAACAGCGCGGCTTCATAGTAAAAGAGTACGGGTACAAGACTGGCCTGCCTGTAGTCCAGACCTGTCTCCCATTGAAAATGTGTGGCGAGACCCAGGACTGTTGAACAACTTAAGCTGTACATCAAGCAAGAATGGGAAATAATTCCACCTGAAAAGCTTCAAAAATGGATCTGCTCAGTTCCCAAATGTTAAAAGTGTTGTCAAAAGAAGAGGCCATGTAACACAGTGGTAAAAATTGCTGCCATTAAATTCTAAATTAATGATTATTTGCCAAATAAATTAAGTGTCTCAGTTTGAACATGAAATATCTTGTCTTTGCAGAATATTCTATTTAATATAAGTTGAAAAGGATTTGCAAATCATTGTATTCTGTTTTTATTTACGAATTACTCCACGTGCCAACTTCACTGGTTTTGTATTTGTTAAAATCATTTTAATTTTATTTATTTATTTTTTTTAAATCATTGTCATTTTTTATTTTTTTTTGCTAGTTAACATTGTACGTGTAAATAAAATGTTTTTGTTGGCAGCACTTTGGTCCATTATTCCCAGTGGAAAAATGATTCAGAGGCGTGTGCTTTGTTATAGAGAAGGTGTATCACATGACTTGATCAGGTGTCATGTAGGGATGGATAGTGGTTAATGACTGATGGTTGAGCACAGCTTGTCTTGCAGCTCTGAGCGATCCATCGAACGTCACCGACGACAACCTCAAACTGTTTGTCATGACTCAGCATTTTCTAGAGGGGGGTCAAAGTCTGAACGGCGCCGCTGCGCTGTGAAAAGGAAAGGAAGCAAGGAAGCTCACAAACGTCACAGACGACAACTCAAAAGCCTATGTTTTGACAAAAACAGCGACTAATCAGGAAAATGAAAATACAAATCTACGGTGGAACCTCTAAAGATGAATGCACCCGAGGTTACAAGTCTAACAAGACTGAGGTGCCGCCATGAATGACGTGAGCAAATCTTGTAAGACTTTAGCCAGCTTATAAACTTACTAGCATCAAAAGGACAAGACATCCGAGTTCTGCTTTTTCTTAGGATTTTTTAGGCCTCAACAAAGGATGTCGACATGACAGGAAAAAGGAAGTTGTCGCTTGTTATTGCTGTATTTAATGAAGTGATCTGTGTATTGTGGTTGACCTTATTTTACACTTGTATGACGGTTCAGACTATGGGTGTGTCGATCCGATACTAATAACAAACCGGTCTGATATACGGTCAGCAAAAAAACAAGCATCGGATAATATCTCAAATCTCCATTACAAGCGTGTGCAAAGCTGGACAGCCAGTTAACATCTAAATGTCAATCAATCAATGTTTATTTATATAGCCCTAAATCACAAGTGTCTCAAAGGGCTGCACAAGCCACAACGACATCCTCCGTACAGAGCCCACATAAGGGCAAGGAAAAACTCACCCCAGTGGGACGTCGATGTGAATGACTATGAGAAACCTTGGAGAGGACCGCATATGTAGGTAACCCCCCCCCCCCTTCTAGGGGAGACCGAATGCAATGGATGCTGTAGGAACCTAAATGCTGTTTAAGTTAATTTACATTTTTATGGAAGGTGCTTTATGTTTATTCAGCCAAAATGGGACTATTTACTTTATTTGCATAATACGAAAATGTATATATTTGCATGCTTAGAATAATCATAAGGGACACTTTATTTGTAATTATTAAATTTGTCTAAATTTGATGACGTAACTGTTTGATTGCATATATGGCGGAAGGATCTGTGTGGTTGGTTGGTTTTTGGACAGAGTGCATTATGGGTAATGGCAGTCAGGTGCAGGGGAATTGAGCCACACAGTTTTTTGACCTCACTCTTACTTTTTCTTACTCTTACTTTTTCTAACTCGTTCTTGCCGTAACAAACTCGCTTTATTTTGCCATTCATTTGTTCCCACATCGTTATTGTTTTACGTTTTTGAATTATTAAGTAAACGATACAAAACGAAGAGGAGCGTCTGGAGTTGTGTTTGTTGTCGCCGCAGCAAGCGGAGCAGGAGAAAGTAGAGGAGCGTCAAGCTAAAGGCTTCATTAGGAATCTACAGATGCATTGCAAATGTCCTCCAATAAACACACAAAGCTGGTCTTTTCCTGTATTTTGCAAATATTTACAAAAGGTAAACATGGTAGGCTATAGGCTACTAGGAGGAAGCAGCTACACCACAGCTAACTAAGCATAGCACATTTGTCAATATGAAGACGTATCAAATAATTATAGTTGCATATCACTTACATATACAAAAACTCCAAGGCAGAAGAGTATTAGAAGGTATCCAGTAACAAACGTGTCTGCGTCATTAAACATACCGCATCATGAACTTATTAACTTTACAAATTATTGTGGCTACTAGGTGTCACCAATAAACCAATTACAACTCCACTTCAACTTAAAGGAGTTCTTCTTAGACAGTGGGGCAGGGTTGCAATGCCAGTGTGTGACCCTGGGGGAACATGATTTATCAGTATCCTGCTTCTATTTTTTTATTTAGTTAATGGACAAGGAATCAATGGCTGCACCAGATTAAGCTAATAGCTCATTTCCATCTGTAGTCCACAAAGGACTACATCTACTTGCATAGAAAAGAGTACAACACAAAACGGCAACATATTCAAATATTCAAACTTCGCTTCAAAAAGCTGTGCACTACAAAACGTGCTCATTGTAGCCATTAATCCGGACTTCCTCATTTTGAGTGAAAAAAACATGCACAAATTAGTTTATGTATTTTTGTTTCGTAGGTTGTACCGTATTTTTCGGAGTATCAGTCGCACCGGCCGAAAATGCATAATAAAGAAGGAAAAAAACATATATAAGTGGCACTGGAGTATAAATCGCATTTTTGGGGGAAATGTATTTGATAAAACCCAACACCAAGAATAGACATTTAAGAATAGTGAACAACAGGCTGAATAAGTGTACGTTATATGAGGCATAAATAACCAACTGAGAACGTGCCTGGTATGCTAACGTAACATATCATGGTAAGAGTCATTCAAATAACTATAACATATAGAACATGCTATACGTTTACCAAACAATCTGTCACTCCTAATCACTAAATCCCATGAAATCTTATACGTCTAGTCTCTTACGTGAATGAGCTAAATAATATTATTTGATATTTTACGGTAATGTGTTAATAATTTCACACATAAGTCGCTCCTGAATATAAGTCGCACCCCCGGCCAAACTATGAAAAAAACTGCGACTTATAGTCAGAAAAATACGGTATATATTGTGCTCCTTAGCTAATGCTGTTCATCAATTTGAATGTATTATTATTTATTGACTTTATTTAATTTTTCAGTATTAAATGTTTCACGTCTGTTTAAAATAGTTTATAGTTTAGATAAGAATTTTAAAAATTTCGGGCAAATTGATGCATTTTAAATATTTTCTGTTACAAACTTAAAAATAATGTTAATAGGGTTATTGTTTTTTTCCCTTGTATTTCTTTCTTTGTCTGTTCTACTTTAACATTAATAAGGATACAATGTTATGCAGACGTGTACTTATAACAACGTTATACACAATACTATTTATAGTCGTGGCGGAGAGTAGGGGGGCTGAATTTGTTCTTCTTTCTTAGGGGAATGGGGGTGTAACAGAAAATAATTGAGAAGCACTGATGTAAAGACAGCATAAGTCCATTTCAGACGGTTAATAATGAATAGGTTATTGTTTGTTTTATAGCGTCCATTGTTTTATGTTTGAGTAATGTTACTTGACAAGCCATTTCTAACATTCCACAGTACAAAATAATAAAGTATGTATGATTCCTGCTGTTATCGTATCGGATCCAATACTCAAAGCTCCAATATCGGTATTGCAACTGAAAAAGTTGTTTTGGGAAACTCTTAGTTCCGATTTGCCATTCGCCTCATGGTTTTAGTCTAATGACAATACAGTGGAGATGATGTGTTACGAGGGGGCAGTTTGACCCCTGAACTGCTGCTGGTCATGTGTGGAGCTAAGAGAGTTCCTGACCAGCCAACTACAACCATTACGACAATTGTAAAAAGATGCGACTTTTGTCACACTAAAACCACGAAACAAAAAAAAAAATCCTCCCACGCTAAAACTCCGAAAAAATGACTTTCTAACATCTGTTCCTCATTTGTGGAACAAAAGAGGATGTTGCAGCATCAGAAAATGCAGAGCCTGAGAAAAACAAAATGAGAGAGGTGGTTTCTTGAATGTCTGGAAAATACAAGTTTTTTTAAAAAACACGCTTATTGAAAGGAACAGAGAAAGTGTTTCTAACACCAAAGAGTTCATATTTTGTATTTGTCCCCATTGAAAATATCCATCCATCATCTATACTGCTTGTGTTCTTGAGCTGGAGCCTATCCCAGCTGACTTTGAGGCGAAAGGCGGGGTACATCTTTGACTGGTCTGCAGTCAATCCCAGTGCATTCCATCTATATTCATATTCACACATACGGGTTATGAAGCCAGTGTACCTGGACAAAACCCACATTGTTACGGTTGGGGGGTCGAAATTTGCGGCAAGGTTCGTTCCCCCGGGATGCAAACGGACCACTCCGGACAGGACGTGCAGGTAGGAGCATGATTTATTCTAAAACTCGAACAAGTACCAAAACAGAAAACAAGCAGACGGAAAAATGTGCCGATCGCACTCGAAGCTAAGGCTACTACTTAGCACGGACTAAAGACAAGAAGTACTCACGTAACAGGAGCATGAAGCAAACAAAGAAACTGACTGACTGGCAAAGGCAGGCTTGAATAATGCCTCTGATTAGTGCTCGAGAAACAGGTGAGCGTCCCGAACACCAATCAGAAGCAGGTGAAAATAATAAGTAGCCATGGTAACTAAAAAAACTCAAGGGTGCACAACAACAGGAACTAAGGGAGTCCAAAACTAGCAGAAAATAACAAAAACATGATCTGGGCCACGAATCATGACACACATAAGCAAGGGTAGTACTTGCAAACTCCACCCAGACTAGGGTTGTACGGTATACCGGTACTAGTAAAGTACCCCGATACTGTAATGATACCAAGTACAAGAGCGTATCTAGTCGATACTACTATGATTACATCGATATTTTTAGCATCACAAAATCTTTCTTCGTTTTTATAAAATGTATACTATGTTTATATACTCAGCAAATATGTCCCTGGACACATGAGGACTTTGAATATGACCAATGTATGATCCTGATTGATACACAAATTTGTGGTATCATCCAAAACTAATGTAAAGCATCTAAACAACAGAAGAATAAGTGATTATTACATTTTAACACAAGTGTAAATAGAACATGTTAAAACAGGAAGTAACCTGGTATTAACAGTAAATGAACAAGTAGATTCATATTTAATTTTCTACCGCTTGTCCCTCATAATTTTGACAAAATAATAGAGTAAGAAATGACAAAATATGTTACTGCATATGTCAGAAGACTAATTAGGAGCCTTTGTTTGCTTACTTACTACTAAAAGACAAGTTGTCTTGTATGTTCACTATTTTATTTAAGGACAAAATTGTTTTTTTTCCAATTGCAAAAAGAAACATTTAATGTACCGTAAGATTTGTTGTTAAAATAAAGCCAATAATGTCATTTTTGGTGGTCCCCTTCATTTAGAAAAGCATCGAAAAGTATCAAAATACATTTTGGTAACGTTACTGGTAAGAAAATATTGGTATCGGGACAACACTAACACAGACATAATGCCACATAAAATTGTGCAGTGTTACTTTCACTAACCAATCATTTTCATCTTAGTTATCGTCAACAACCTATTTTCCGCTGACGAAAATAAGACGATAACGAATCAAAACAAATGCACGTTGACTAAAGTGATTACAAAATTAACTGACACTTGACGAATAAAAACGAGATGAACATGTTGACAGAAATGAAATCCAATCATATTTAATTTTGCCTTGTAAATGGGTGGGACAATTTGGGAATATAACCAATCACAGCTATTTAACAGCCTACAAATTGAAAGAGCATTGGGTGTTAGTTACAAAGGAGAGCCAATCACGTTTTTCTTCGTAAGATAAGAAGTGTGATTTCTAACCGCCAGAACAAAACTGTGTGCATGTAAAATGTTCCACATCGTAAAAGGTGTACACCTGTGAGAAAGTGAAGAGGACATGTGTTATTTTTGACGCTATATGATGCCATCAGCAGGCGAGTCATCGAGACGTCTACACAACAGTAAGTTAAAGAATTCTACCGTATTACTTCTTTCCATAGAAATGATCAAGTAACTTTCCCTGCCTCAGGGAATCGTTTATTAAATGGTAAATCTAAAAGGCATGACAACTTTTAATGTCGTCCAACGCGCTTATGACACACGCGCGGCATAAAAAGGAAGAGGACGCAGCGTTTCCTATTTATTTATTTCAGACCCTGAGATGGATAAGCGGTAGAAATGGATGGCTAGATGGATGAAATTTGCTCCGCCACATATGTGTATTTGCTACTTCCGGTTCTCCCACGCTCATCAACAAATTATGAGCGTGGGTTACACCGTTGACGGGTAGAAAACGCTGTCGAAGTGCAGCCACGTAAATAAGACCCGCCCACAAAACGGCGCATCCTGAAGCGACGAATAGAAAGCGACTTGATGGTCTGTCAAACATAATCAATGCAACATTTAGACCAAATAAACACCATTACATGTTATGTAGACCACAAGGAAGATTTTTAAATGTAGAAAAAAAATCATACTATTATCCCTTTAATGCGCCTTTTGTACGAATATAGACCTGAATAGATTAAAGTTAAATACCACTGATAGTCACACAAACACGAGGTGTGGTGAAATTACTCTCTGCATTTGCCCCATCCCCTTGTTCCACCCCCTCCGCTCATCGGCACTGCACCTTATAATACGGTGCGGTGCGCCTTATAGTCCGAAAAATAAGGTCAAATTAAATCAATTATTATATTACTTGGGGCGGTATAGCTCGGTTGGTAGAGTGGCCGTGCCAGCGACTTGAGGGTTCCAGGTTCGATCCCCGCTTCCGCCATCCTAGTCACTGCCGTTGTGTCCTTGGGCAAGACACTTTACCCACCTGCTCCCAGTGCCACCCACACTGGTTTAAATGTAATTTAGATATTGGGTTTCATTATGTAAAGTGCTTTGAGTCACTAGAGAAAAGTGCTACATAAATATAATTCACTTCACTACTAAAATTTTACTAAAACTAAAATATTTTTTTTGTCAAAAGACTATAACTAAGTTTAAAAACTGCTGTCAAAATTCAAACTGATAAAGCATACAAATGTATTAAAATTAATTTAAAAAATATATTAATGGTTAGGTCTAAAATTGTTGAAAATTATTTGCTGCAATTAAAGTGAAAATAAATATATAAAAAATAAAATACCAGAAAAAATAATAAATAAATGCAGGATAAAAATATAAACAAAAAAATATTGATTATAATTTAAATTTTTACTACATATTCGTGCAAAGCACCGTTTTAAGACCTAAAAGAAGTGTAAGTACCTTTTTCAACAACATCAAGTGTTAGTATTCTTAATGTGTACAGCTCCACTAATGGACGTTGGAGTGTTACTTTCAAAGGCAAAATTAAAGTATTGCTAGAAACATAATTTTATATGGGACTTTATTGTATTATATGTATAGTACATGTTCCAAAAAGAAAAAAAAGCATAAAACACCACCAGAATTAGAGATATTACAAGTCAAAGTGATGAAGCTTAGTGTTACGCTCATGAATTGGTGTAACTAAACATTACAATTGCATTTTATTGATATTTGAAATGTATTCAATGTTTATAAATGAATATTTAAATATACTAAATATAAAAAAGGGAATAAATATTCAAAATAACATCATTAAATGAAATCTAGTTTGGTTACGCCATCATGAGCGCAACACAAGGTTGTAAAAGTTTCAACTACAATTCTAAATAAGATGTCAAAAGCAAACTGAAATCAAATACACACAGCTTAAAGATTGATCAATACATATTTAAATTTAGTAATACATAAATATGATGATTTATCAAAATATAAAAGAAATATACCTGAACAGAACGCTCATGATGGTTACACCAAAAAGTAATGCTATGAATCGCGTTTTTCCAAGCTTTGGAGGCATTTTTATGCTATTTCCAAGCGTCTCCTTTTTATTATCGTTGATTTTAAATGGTTAAACTAATGCATATTATAAATGCATGCCCTTGTAAACAAAAAAAAAGTCATATTTATTTTGATTGTTACATTTTGAAGTACATTTGTGCAGGTGGGTGTGAATGTACCCATTACCAGAGCTGTACACTAACACAATATAAAAATTGTACAGTAGTTGGTTGACCAATCAAAGCAACAATACTGGAAGAGCTACAAAGACATGCAAACTGAAAGTGAAACATGATGAATACAAGAGGCCAAACAATCCTGTACTGTATTTGAATACTCCTAATAGGGAAACAATGGCAACTGCATATATATTTTATTTACTCCACATGTATGTATTTACAGTAAAGAGGCACACTTTGTTTACCAAACTGGTCAATTTCCTATGACTCTGGTCAACCTCCTGGCCTTCTTCAAGGATAAAAATTGGTTGCTGGGAGTTACAATAGATGAAAGACTTTCTTGGGCCACTCACATTAATAACATAGTAACAAAAATGAGCAGAAGCATCTCAATCATAAGAAGAAGAGCCTATTTTTTAACTAACACAACTACTAAGCAAGTTATACAATCCCTTGTATTGTCACATCTTGACTACTACTGCCCAGCAATCTGGTCTAATGCATCTAAACACGAACTAAATAAAATCCAGCTTACCCATAACAGAGCTGCCAGACTAGCTCTCCATTGCTCATTTAGGACCGGCATTGAGATAATGCATAATGAATTGTCATTGATGAGAGTTGGTGAAAGACTAGCGTGTAGTTTGATTCTATTATTAAAAACAATCCATACATACAATAAACCTTCTTATCTGTATTCTCAGCTGTTGCTTGCTAGTAAAAGTCACAACTATAGTACCAGGCTAGCCCTAAGAGGTGCTCTCACCCGTCTTAAACCCAAAACTGATGTTTTGAAAAAGACTGTTATGTATAGGACAATCACTTACTGGAATCGACTTCCACAATATCTGGTATCAATCACCAGCATAGTGGGTTTTAAGAATAGACTAAGAGAAGTATTGCAGAAAGAGATTATTCTAGATCAGGGGTAGGGAACCTATGGCTCTCGAGCCAGATGTGGCTCTATTGATGACTGCATCTGGCTCTCAGATAAATCTTAGCTTACATCGCTTAACACGATAAGTAATGAATAATTCCGCTGGTAATCACAGTGTTAAAAATAACATTCAAAATATAAAACATTCTCATGCTTTTTAATCCATCCATTCGTTTTCTACCGCACCTGTTCAAGAAGCCGCATTAATGGTAAGACGTATTTTATCTATTATTGGTTAGCTTCAGAATAACAATGTTATTAAAAAGAAAAAAGAGACTTATTATACTCTAAAAATGTTGGTCTTACTTAAAAATGCACACATTTAATTGTATTCAGTGTTAAAAAAATATTACCGTATTTTCCGCACTATAAGGCGCACCTAAAAACCACAAATTTTCTCAAAAGCTGACAGTGCGCCTTATAACCCGGTGCGCTTTATATATGGATAAATATTAAGATTCATTTTCATAAAGTTTCGGTCTCGTAACTACGGTAAACAGCCGCCATCTTTTTTCCCGGTAGAACAGGAAGCGCTTCTTCTTCTACGCAAGCAACCGCCAAGGTAAGCACCCGCCCCATAGAACAGGAAGCGCTTCTTCTTCTACTGTAAGCAACCACCCGCCCGTGTAGAAGAAGAAAAAGCGCGCGGATATTACCGTACTTCATTTCCTTTGTGTGTTTACATCTGTAAAGACCACAAAATGGCTCCTACTAAACGACAGGGATCCGGTTCATGAAAAGACGCAATCTCTCCATCCGCACACGGATTACTATTTCACAGCAACTGATATTCCTGTGAACCGCACTGTGGATACAACGGGAGCACGTACGGTGAATATTCGCACCACAGGGAATGAGAAGTCATCCTTCACTGTGGTTCTAGCTTGCCATGCTAATGGCCAGAAACTTCCACCCATGGTGATATTCAAAAGGAAGACCTTGCCAAAAGAGACCTTTCCAGCCGGCGTCATCATAAAAGCTAACTCGAAGGGATGGATGAAGAAAAGATGAGCGAGTGGTTAAGGTAAGTTTAAGTTTACGCGAAGAGGCCGGGTGGCTTTTTTCACGCAGCTTCGTCCATGTTGATATACGATTCCATGCGCGCCCACATCACGCTGGTTTTAATATATTATTAAAGTTTGACTGACCTATTTGACTGTTTTTTTGACATTCCTTTAGCGCAGTTAGATGCGGCTTACAACACGGGGCGGCTTATAGGTGGACAAAGTTTTGAAATATGCCGTTCATTGAAGGCGCGGCTTATAACCCAGGGCGCCTTATGGTGCGGAAAATACGGTATATGGCTCTCACCGAAATACATTTTAAAGGGGAACATTATCACCAGACCTATGTAAGCGTCAATATATACCTTGATGTTGCAGAAAAAAGACCATATATTTTTTTTAACCGATTTCCGAACTCTAAATGGGTGAATTTTGGCGAATTAAACGCCTTTCTAATATTCGCTCTCGGAGCGATGACGTCACGTTGTGACGTCACATCGGGAAGCAATCCGCCATTTTCTCAACCACCGAGTCAAATCAGCTCTGTTATTTTCCGTTTTTTCGACTGTTTTCCGTACCTTGGAGACATCATGCCTCGTCGGTGTGTTGTCGGAGGGTGCAACAACACGAACAGGGACGGATTCAAGTTGCACCAGTGGCCCAAAGATGTGAAAGTGGCAAGAAATTGGACGTTTGTTCCGCACACTTTACCGACGAAAGCTATGCTACGACAGAGATGGCAAGAATGTGTGGATATCCTGCGACACTCAAAGCAGATGCATTTCCAACGATAAAGTCAAAGAAATCTGCCGCCAGACCCCCATTGAATCTGCCGGAGTGTGTGAGCAATTCAGGGACAAAGGACCTCGGTAGCACGGCAAGCAATGGCGGCAGTTTGTTCCCGCAGACGAGCGAGCTAAACCCCCTGGATGTCTTGGCTCACACCGTCCCTTATGCCACCGAAGACGATCAAGAGAAGAATATCGACCCTAGCTTCCCTGGCCTGCTGACATCAACTCCAAAACTGGACGGATCAGCTTTCGGGAAAAGAGCGCGGATGAGGGTATGTCTACAGAATATATTAATTGATGAAAATTGGGCTGTCTGCACTCTCAAAGTGCATGTTGTTGCCAAATGTATTTCATATGCTGTAAACTTAGTTCATAGTTGTTAGTTTCCTTTAATGCCAAACAAACACATACCAATCGTTGGTTAGAAGGCGATCGCCGAATTCGTCCTCGCTTTCTCCCGTGTCGCTGGCTGTCGTGTCGTTTTCGTCGGTTTCACTTGCATACGGTTCAAACCGATATGGCTCAATAGCTTCAGTTTCTTCTTCAATTTCGTTTTCGTTACCTGCCTCCACACTACAACCATCCGTTTCAATACATGCGTAATCTGTTGAATCGCTTAAGCCGCTGAAATCTGAGTCTGAATCCGAGCTAATGTCGCTATAGCTTGCTGTTCTATGCGCCATGTTTGTTTGAGTTGGCATCACTATGTGACGTCACAGGAAAATGGACGGGTGTTTATAACGATGGTGAAAATCAGGCACTTTGAAGCTTTTTTTAGGGATATTGCGTGATGGGTAAAATTTTGAAAAAAAACTTCGAAAAATAAAATAAGCCACTGGGAACTGATTTTTAATGGTTTTAACCCTTCTGAAATTGTGATAATGTTCCCCTTTAAAATATTTGGCTTTCATGGCTATCTCAGCCAAAAAGGTTCACGACCCCTGTTCTAGATTGTACCTAATGTCATGACTGTTTTTATTGACTATTGACTATTCTATTGATTATGGGACAAGCAGTAGAACATGGTGGATGGTACTTTTTCGTCACTTATTGTTTGTCTTTTGTACACTAATGTGTATATTTTAGGCTATTGGTTCTTTGTTTTATTTTTGCAAAAACATATGTATATATTTTTATATTGCTCTTTTTATCTTTGGTATGAACATTATTATGTAAACTCGAAGTTTTTATTATAATTTTTTTGGTTCTTTGTTGTTGCTATTTTTGTATTACAACATTTTATTATTTGATCATGTTGTACTGCATTTTAATCTTTTGTTTTGTAATTGTGTGGTGTTTTTGCCTGGACCCCAGGAAGAATAGTCTCCACTGCGGTGTAGACTAATGGGGATCCTTAATAAACTAAAATAAACATAGAAAAGTGGTAGGCAACAAACAGCTAGAGAAGAACTTAATATATTTTTATTTTTGTAAAGTTCTGTAAAGTTGTCATCCTTGTGTTTTTGAATAAAGTAAACACAAAAACAGGCAGAAAGTCACTGCTGCTTAGCACAAAACTAGCAGGATACTTCTATGATAAACAAACAGTATTATTATTATTATTACTCCAGGGGGAAATGTCAACACTCACCTGAAGCGTGGGGAGTCCTTCAAACATTCCTCGAAATCCACAGTTATCTTCATTTTTGGGCACTTTAAAAAGACAAATAGTTTAGGAATAAAAGGCAAGTAGTGTAATCCAGGGGGCTAATTAGCTTGTTTGCTAACGTGACTGTAATATACGAGCGACCAGCTGGCTCCTTTCTGCTAGCCAGCTAGCCTCGACGTCGCACAAATGTCACCATAAACCGCCGTTAAGTAGCCCGTAACAACGCCGGGAAGGTAACGGAACTCTCTCGGACGCGGCAGTCGGTCAGTCCCGGGAGCAGCAAGTGTCGGTCATGGCAGCCCGGAGGAGAGAGGCTTTTCTTCCACGCACACACTACGGACTCGTACGGAGATCGTCTATACACGCAAGACATGATGCGCCGCTACGGACTTCCAAGCAGATGGCAAACATTTCTAGCGGTATGCCGCCAGTGCGCATGCTCACATTAAAGCAACATCATTCATAAAAGAGCGCTTTAAAATATTTTTTTTATATATATATCAGGTGTAGGGATTTATTTGATGTTAATTGCAGCAAAAATGAACACTTAAACGCATCTCCGTGTGTCTTTATTACCAACAACATATGCCGCGTACAAAACACATCAAGTGAATTCTCTGTCTGAGAATATACGATCTTTGCACCAAGTGACAGGCTTCCCTGATCCCTTGGAATTACTTCTTTTTCAAGTGAGTCATCATCGTGAGTGCGTAAATACAGATTGGGAACATTCAATCTGGGACAACCGCCATTTTGACTGCGTGGGGAAGAGACGGAACCCGAAAGGTTGGAAATTATATATTAAATTAAATAAAAAAAACGCTCTGCTGTGTCGTCATTTCCGGTGTTCAACGGCGGTTTTCGATTTGGGACACTACAACGTTAATATAGGCGCCCTCGGGAATTAAGTAACATACTCTTACCTTACTGCACTATTAAAGGGATTAATATTATATTGCTACTTGATTATGGTAGTTTTCTGGTAGAGTAGAACGTGAGAGTAACCCTCAAGCAAGGGATGCTTAAAAATTCGCGCACTTATGTACTAAGTGCACTGCCTACTTAGTCCCTGAGGGCACTAGCTGGAATATAGCCATGGTGTTGTTTTACATTAAATATGCGGTTTAATAGCGCCATCAGCTGGCGAGAATATGTGTGAAATCAAGAATAACTCCCACAAATACAACAACCTGTTTTTAATCGGAGGGGAGACAACAAAAAGTACATATAATTTGTGACGATGAACATGCAAAGTGCAAACAAGACACAGGACTCCTAATCATTAAAAAATAAGTGCAAAATGGTGAAGAAAATGAAGCAGGGGGGGGGGGGGGAAGATGCACATAATGAGACAGTCTTGTCAAATGTTTAAACCATTACCTCTTTTTCAATCTTGTCAAGTTTGTGTTAGTATATCAGGAATGGAGCATCCTCAAAGCGTAGAACTGCAAAAAGAGCCAGGCTGTTTTGTATTTGCATGACACAATGCTCAACACATCACCGGTCACATCAAGGACTCCTCAAGAAAGAAGGAAACATAAAAAAAAACAATACAGGACACTTGTTTTTTTCTTTCACGCTGTTCCAAATTACTTTACAGGAATCCAAAATAGAGCCAACATTGAAAGTATTTATTCATCAGTAGCATCAGCATGAATTACACCTCCCGATTGGACATTATTTTAAATCAGACAGGCAATACATTTGACCTTCTTCGTTAAAATTTACCAGACAAAGATCAAGATATATGGAAAGTCCAATAAATCACTCGTGTGGGTTGACTTTTTTTCTTATTCCTCAGTAGCATATGATAGTCCACCATTGCAGGATTTCATCTCTTTGGATCCTTCAGTCAAAATCTCTGTTACTCGACTTCAGAAAGAAAAAAAAAATCAGTCCCATAGTCTGAATCAGTGTCGACTTCCGGACTCATCGACTTGTTTTACAACTGAAGTGCAGAAAAACCAAAACATACTACTTGGAAAGTAAGTATCTTTAACGGAAATTCCCAAACGTTTAATCTTTCAGTGTTAAGTTAAGATAAGTAAATATATTTGTTCATAAAAATGATGACTCAAAATCATGGCTGTGTCTCAAATTCAATGCTTACGTCAGTACGCTATGTACAGTACACTGCATACAATGAGTACTTTGACATTGTAGTGCTGTCCTGAATCTATTAATGTTGGTAACATGACCACAGCAATATGAATCTGCTTTGTCTTCTCTCCTTTTTAATTGTGAATTGCAACCACTCCCTTAGTCCCCAGCCCATCATTTCAGGTGTTTAGTGTACTCAACACACAACATCTATAACAGTGGTTCTTAACCTGGGTTCAATCAAACCCTAGGGGTTCGGTGAGTCGGCCTCAGGGGTTCGGCGGAGATCAAAACACACCCGACTCAGCGTGTAAATAAAAACTTCTCCCTATCGGCGTATTACGGATACGACAACAGCAGAAGTCAGACTGATTTGCAGGTGTGTAATTTGTTGTGAGTTTATGCACTGTGTTGGTTTTGTTCTTTGAACAAGGTGATGTTCATGCACGGTTCATTTTATGCACCAGTAAATAAACATGGTAACACTTTAGTATGGGGAACATATTCACCATTATTTAGTTGCTTATTAACATGCAAATTAGTAACATATTGGCTCTTAACTAGTCATTATTAAGTACTTATTAATGCCTTATTCGGCATGGCCTTATTATAACCCTAACCCTCTAACCCTGGCCATAACCCTCTAACCCTAACCAAATAACTCTAAATTAAGTCTTTGTTATTTAGAATATGTTCCTCTAGCGTCCAAAAAACTCTAAATTAAGTTGTTGTTACTTAGAATATGTTCCCCATACTAAAGTGTTACCAAAAACATATAACTTTGTCTTGAATTTGAAAAAAAAAAAAAACATTTTATTTTTCACTAAAGAAGGGTTCGGTGAATGCGCATATGAAACTGGTGGGGTTCGGTACCTCCAACAAGGTTAAGAACCACTGGTATAAGGTATTGTTAGGGGAATATTTCTCACCTTTCGAGCAAATTACTGTAAAATATAAAATAATATTATTTAGCTCATTCACGTAAGAGACTAGACCAGTGGTTCTTAACCTGGGTTCGATCGAACCCTAGGGGTTCGGTGAGTCGGGCTCAGGGGTTCGGTGGAGGTCGAGACACACCCGACTCATCGTGTAAATAAAAACTTCTCCCTATTGGCGTATTACGGATACGACAACAGCAGAAGTCACACTGATTTGCAGGTGTGTAATTTGTTGTGAGTTTATGCACTGTGTTGGTTTCGTTCTTTGAACAAGGTGATGTTCATGCACGGTTCATTTTATGCACCAGTAAAAAAACATGGTAACACTTTAGTATGGGGAACATATTCACCATTATTTAGTTGCTTATTAACATGCAAATTAGTAACATATTGGGTCTTAACTAGTCATTATTAAGTACTTATTAATGCTTTATTCGGCATGGCCTTATTATAACCCTAACCCTGGCCCTAACCCTCTAACCCTAACCAAATAACTCTAAATTAAGTCTTTGTTACTTAGAATATGTTCCCCAATACTAAAGTATTACCAAAAACATATAACTTTGTCTTGAATTTGAAAAAAAAAAACATTTTATTTTTCACTAAAGAAGGGTTTGGTGAATGCGCATATGAAACTGGTGGGGTTCGGTACCTCCAACAAGGTTAAGAACCACTGATCTATAATCCGTATTTTGGCTGACGATTGCAATTCACAATTAAAAAAGGAGAGTAAGTTATTTTGCGATGGGACGTGCGCATTAGGGACGGCGCTTAAGTCAAAAATCAAACGCCTTTAGGAAGTAAATACACGGTGCACTATGACGTATCAAAGTGTAAGAACACGAGTCAAAGTCCGTGCCTTAAGGAACCTATCACGCAGTGTACTCAGTAGAGGTTTTGAGGCAAAATCTGCGTCTTAAGGAACCAAGTACGCCGTGCGCTCATTCGACATGTAAAAGGATAAGTGCGCGTGTCAAAATCAATATCTTAAGGAACCAAGAACGCAGTTTACTCAGAAAAGATTGAAGCAAAAATACATAAGTGCGCATGTCAAAATCTGCATCTTAAGTAACCAAGTACACAGTGTACTCAGTACACCCTTTGAGGTGTAAGTGCCCAAGTGTGTATGTCAAAATACTCATCTTAAGGAACTACGTACGTGCGCATGTCAAAATCTGTGTCTTAACGCACCAAGAACACTGAGTACTCAGTAGACTTATTGAAGTGTAAGTACCTAAGTGTGCATGACAAAATACTAAGTATTCAGTGTACTCAGTAGATATTGACGTGTAAGTATGTCATTTTGCATGTAAAAAATCTGCATTTTAAGGAACCAAGTGTAGTCAGTAGAGATATTGAAGCGTAATTACCTAAGTGTGCGTGTCAAAATCTGCGCCTCAAGGAACCAAGTATGCAGTGTACTCAGTCGCGATATTGAAGTTTAAGTACACACGCGTGCATGTCAAAATCTGCGACTAACCAAGTACCCAGTGTACTCAGTGGAGATATTGAAGTGTAAGTACGTACGTGTGCGAATTGAGACACAGCCCATGTGAACAAACTCTGCTTAGAACTCACACCGTGGAACTACATCATATCCACGTGGCTGTTAAATGAAAACTGTCCTGATATAAATTCAAAAAGAAGCAAAAAAAAGTAGGGGACAGATTAAAAGCACATCCTTGAGACGCCTCCAGCCGGCTTCTCTTGGGTTTCTTCAGGGCTGACCTCCAAGCTCCAAGGCCCACTGAGGGACGGTCCCAGCAACTGTCCTCCAAGGCCTTGAACTTACTTCCACAGTCAGAATCATATTGTCTTCAGTGCGGCCTTGTCCATGGAGAGGGGAGGGGGTAGCGTCAGTGGAGGACATTTGTCACTAGGTTATATTGCACCTTTTGGGAATAGTGGAGACAGATGAATGGCTGTTTGGAGGCGTTTGATGTGTGAAGCGGTGTCTTTGCTTGGCCCGACATTGGAAACACGCAGCGCTGTGGTACTGTCTCGTCTGCATGGTAAGCCCATGCACTCATACTGGAGTGTAAGCACGCATGCCTCATCTAGGAGTCCAGAGAATCAGCTAGAAAGAACCGGAGAGTGAAGACAAAAGTTTGAGATTACTCATGGCACTTTTCAATGGAAATGAAGAGTACACCACTGCCGTGTCCACAGCTACAAGGTGGGGCTAACTCGGGGTTATTGACGGCTGTCCACTTTGCTGCTCATCATATTGGCTTGGCCTGTGACTCAGTGCAGCGTTTAGGCAAGAGGAACAGTGAGTACCTGCGACTGATGAGAGCGTTCACTAAATTTAAATCATATTTTTATTCATATTTCATTAAAAAACATGGAATTGAATTGAATTGGAAATAATTGTTTAAAAACGCAAATTTCTGCATATTTACGGAAATTACACACGCCTGCTATATTTGAACACAAACATAATGCTCAAATGTTCCAATCACATTTATTACTACAAACTAGAGATGTCCGATAATATCGGACTGCCGATACTATCGGCCAATAAATGCTTTAAAATGTAATATCGGAAATTATCGGTATCGGTTTCAAAAAGTAAAATGTATGACTTTTTAAATCGCCGCTGTGTACACGAACGTAGGGAGAAGTACAAAGCACCATTAAACCTTAAAGGCACTGCCTTTGCGTGCCGGCCCAGTCACATAATATCTACGGCTTTTCACACACACAAGTGAATGCAGCCATACTTGGTCAACAGCCATACAGGTCACACCGAGGGTGGCCGTATAAACAACTTTAACACTGTTACAAATATGCGCCACACTGTGAACCCACACCAAACAAGAATGACAAACACATTTCGGGAGAACATCCGCACCGTAACACAACATAAACACAACAGAACAAATACCCAGAACCCTTTGCAGCACAAACTCTTCCGGGACGCTACAATATACAACCCCCCCCCCAACCACGCCCACCTCAACCTCGTCATGTCCCAAATTCCAAGCTGCTGTTTTGAGGCATGTTAAAAAAAATAATGCACTTTGTGACTTCAATAATAAATATGGCAGTGCCATGTTGGCATTTTTTCCATAACTTGAGTTGATTTATTTTGGAAAACCTTGTTACATTGTTTAATGCATCCAGCGGGGCATCACAACAAAATTAGGTATGATTATGTGTTAATTCCACGACTGTATATATCGGTATCGGTTGGTTTCGGAATCGGTAATTAAGAGTTGGACAATATCGGAATATCGGATATTGGCAAAAAAGCCATTATCGGACATCTCTATTTAAAACTGAGCTGATAATGATAACTGTGCCATCTAGTTGTTATCTCTTGCTTTATTATTACATTTCTGAGTCTCATTTGCAAATATTCTATAGTAGATGTTGCATGCAGTCGAAATTCCAGGACAATAATAAAAATAGCAGTGCATAGGCTACGGTGTGTTGACTAGCTAGGAAGTAGTGTTTGCCATGAAGCTGAATGTGCCATTTTCCCCCCCCTACTTGCTCTCAACAAAGGCGAACGCTTTCCTTCCCTCTCCCTTATCTTTCTCAACTTTTCGGATATTGGCAAAAAAGCCATTATCGGACATCTCTACTACAAACATGTATTTTTAAATGTAATGAATTGGAATATCTACTGTTTCCAGCAAATAATTAAGGAAACAACTTACAGGTGGTGTCTTTAAAATGACAACGTAAACATCCAATGTATCAAGTGTAAAACAACTTCTACCTTATAAGAAGCAGTGTCCTCCACAGTGAACATTTTAATAACATCAGTTTGGAAAATGCAGTTTCTCAGAAAAGTTAGCTAAAGATATAACTTTGAATAATGTAAATACCTCACAAACTGATGTAAAGCTTCCCTGGCTTCAAATATCTTTTCTGGGTGACACTTTATGAGGTGGTGTACACTTTGAAACCACAATACGGCGGTACCTACAATACAGTTACATCCCTAGTTTTGAGATAAAAGCTGTCTCTTGGTAATTGTGATGCCTTAAGTTGCAAGGAGCTACAAGCATACTGCTATGTCACAGTGAACCATGTAAGATACGACCAAAACATCCGGTCTTACTCACTAGCATTAGTTTATAGCTCGAGATCAACATAACTCTGCTTTTCTGACCACGGCAAGAAAGGGAGTGTGAAGGACGGTGCTGAGAAGAAGTGGAAAGAAATCATCAAACATGACAGTGTGTCACTGCCGGTCTGCACCATTCTGAAGGAGAATGACTCAATAACGCCAGCCAAGGATGTTAAAATATCTAAATGGCAGATATTTCTTCATGAAAACATGGAAGAGCTGCTAAAGTTGTGTTTGACGGAGAAGCTGAAATTAGATACCCTAGAAGTCTGTTCTCCAATGTTGTACATTATTATTATAATATTTAGAGATGTCCGATAATGGCTTTTTTGCCGATATCCGATATTGTCCAACTCTTAATTACCGATTCCGATATCAACTGATACCGATATATACAGTCGTGGAATTAACACATTATTATGCCTAATTTTGTTGTGATGCCCCGCTGGATGCATTAAACAATGTAACAAAGTTTTCCAAAATAAATCATCTCAAGTTATGGAAAAAAGATGCCAACCTGGCACTGCCATATTTATTATTGAAATCACAAAGTGCATTATTTTTTTTTTTTTGGAAGAGTTAGTGCTGCAAGGGGTTCTGGGTATTTGTTCTGTTGTGTTTATGTTGTGTTACGGTGCGGATGTTCTCCCGAAATGTGTTTGTCATTCTTGTTTGGTGTGCGTTCACAGTGTGGCGCATATTTGTAACAGTGTTAAAGTTGTTTATACGGCCACCCTCAGTGTGACCTGTATGGCTGCTGACCAAGTATGCTTTGCATTCACTTGTGTGTGTGAAAAGCCATAAATATTATGTGATTGGGCTGGCACGCAAATGCAGTGCCTTTAAGGCACGCGCCCAATATTGTTGTCTGGGTGGAAATCGGGAGAAATTCGTGAGAATGGTTGCCCCGGAGGATTTTCGGGAGGGGCACTGAAATTCGGGATTGTCCCGGGAAAATCGGGAGGGTTGGCAAGTATGACTGGGAGACGCAACTGCTCTGTACTTCTCCCTACGTCCGTGTACCAGTACGTACAGAGGCGTTTTAAAAAGTCATAAATTTAACTTTTTGAAACCGATACCAATAATTTCCGATATTACATTTTAAAGCATTTATCGGCCGATATTATCGGACGTCTCTAATTATATTACTTCATTGCACATTCTATTGTACTGTTTTTCTTACATCTAAACGTTTTCTTTTTTAAAGCGCATGTTACATGTTAAAAGTGTGCTGTTTTGGTCGTCGACAAGCACCAATTGAATTGATTTTTAACTCATTTAAATTCAAGACGCTGATTTGAGATACAATTGTTTTGAGTTAAGAGCGCCGTCACAGAACCCATTAATCTTTTAAGTTGGGGTACTACTTTTCTTCATTTTGATTATTTTCAGTGTTTTTCTTACATAGCACATAAACCTCCATGTGGAGCGCCACAAAGACATTTGGTGCTCATAAACACATTATAAACGGACCTTCTGTGGATGTTGCTCGTCCTTACAAATCCGTCCTATGCTTCTTAACACACTTCATACGCATCTGGGTTCTCATCTAAAAGGATTGCTTACGCACATAAAAAAAAAATGCGGCTGGCTTTTTCTTTTTATTGGAGACATGAAAATACAGATTCCTCTCCTCAAAAAGCAGTGGGGGTTGCTGTTGACACCCTCCCCATTTCAAAGGCAGCTAAGCCTTGTTGTGACAACAAAAAGAAGCGACCAAATCTACGTTTTTCATGTTTTTTTTTACTCACTATGTAGTAATTTGTTCTTCGTGTAATTATAGTAAAAAGTAGCAGGAAGAACAACTATACTAATTTAAACTGACGCACTGCGTGGGTTCCCTCCGGGTACTCTGACTTCCTCCCACCTCCAAAGACATGCACCTGGGGATAAGTTGATTGGCAACACTAAATTGGCCCTAGTGTGTGGATGTGACTGTGAATGTTGTCTGTCTATCTGTGTTGGCCCTGCGATGAGGTGGCGACTTGTCCAGGGTGTACCCCGCCTTCCGCCCGATTGTAGCTGAGATAGGCTCCAGCGCCCCCCGCGACCCCAAAGGGAATAAGCGGTAGAAAATGGATGGATGGGGCACTTTATTCTCACCTTGTGGCGGATCCACATTAATCTCCTCCGCCTCTTCCGTCTCATCCCTCATCTCCTCGTCCTCATCTTCGTCATCCTCCAGCTCGCTGGCGATGAGCTGTCTAGCCAGTTTGATGTTGAGGCCCTCGTTGTAATGCTTTTTCCTCATCATCTGGAAATGTTTCTTTTTGGCTGCAGAGGAAGTCAAAATTATAAATAAAATAGACTCGCTGTACAATAAACTGGTATACACAATAATATGCGACATACCACTAGATCTGTCATTTGTGTGCCAAGGAAATACAATGTACAAATGTATGACGTAATTGGCTGTATTCATTAATTTTGAACTCCTGTTACCTCAGTTATATGCAGAGTTTCCCTTCCATGTAATGTAATCGGGGCAGCCCGCCAAGGCAAAATAAAAGCCGCTACACCTTAAAAATTACCCTTTTTTTTTTTACATGAAAACAAATTAAAGGACACTGATGGTGGAAACTTTACACTAGACTTCAGGCAACGTGGATCCTGTGCCTCTCCTGTCTTCCTCCAGACTCTGGGACCTCGATTTCCAAAGGAAATGCAAAATTTGCATGGTTGGGTGATGGTTTGGGGTGCCATGTCATCTGCTGGTGTCGGTCCACTCTGTTTCCTGAGATGCAGGGTCAACGCAGCCGTCTACCAGCAAGTTTTAGAGCACTTCATGCTTCCTGCTGCTGACCTGCTCTATGGAGATGGAGATTTCAAGTTCCAACAGGACTTGGCGCCTGCACACAGCGCAAAATCTACCCGTGCCTGGTTTACGGACCATGGTATTTCTGTTCTAAATTGGCCCGCCAACTCCCCTGACCTTAGCCCCATAGAAAATCTGTGGGGTATTGTGAAAAGGAAGATGCAGAATGCCAGACCCAAAAACGCAGAAGAGTTGAAGGCCACTATCAGAGCAACCTGGGCTCTGATCCGATTATTAATTGAGCAATCGAAGTAATAATCGACAGATTAATCGATTATCAAATTAATCGTTAGTTGCAGCCCTAGTATACATACATAACCCTTCAGTTTATATACATTAATAAATAGGGTCTTAAAATGATTTCAATGTGTGAACACTTTTTTGTCTCCTAGAGAGGGTGTGACCGAAAATAATTGCGAACCACTGATCTCCGCGAAGGACATGTAGTACACATACGGTTACATTCAAGTCTTTGTATTCACACAGAAAGTTCCACAAGTCTTATAGTCCTCAAACCGGTACAACTCCTATAGAGGGGCGGGCATGACAAGGTGTCAGGGGGAGCGTGACAAAACAATACACAAGTCTTCAGCTAGGCGACATGTACCAGCAACTCAGAGTGCCAGCAACTCAGAGTGGTTTGGTAAATATTATCATATTATCAATTTGGGGGGAGGCGTGAAAACATTATGTCCCCAAAGGGGGGGCATGACAAAAATAATTGAGAAGCACTATCAGTGGTTCTCAATTATTTTTCACCAAGTACCACTTCAGAAAAAACTCGGGTGATTCTCAATT
>NC_084561.2:11238823-11261323 GCF_033978685.3 Nerophis lumbriciformis
AGGCGTGCTGGGCTCATCTATCTTCATCAGGCCATAATCTTTGTCTGCTGGATGGTAAGTAGCCAGGATGTTCATCTCATCCCACTTCTGGGACTTCTTCCTGCGAGAAAAGAGCAAAGAATAAGCAGTGAGAAGTAATGGAGAGCCCAAGGACAGGTGAGTGTGTTGTGAGCACTGCTGCATCCATCGCTAACAACCTCCATGCTTCCTCCGGGCCTCCAAGCAACCACATTTAAAAACTGGGCCTGAACATGTCCCAGATCGCACTTGCCTGCTTTATTTTGGGAACACTCAGGACCAAATGCATGAAAACGTCACCACAGTGAGACCCGCTTAGGTCGGTCCCGTTTATGTCATCAATGTGTTCTTCTTATTGTTAAATAAGTGCCCGCTTAAGTCGACAAACGTGGTCAACCGATGTTTGTTGACAAGATGTAAGACACAAAAAAGTCATCGCCTATAAAAAATAAAAAATAAAATTTTGTTTATGTTGATAACCTGTCTACGTTAACCAACTTATCAAGACCCGGTCCGCCAAACACTTCACTATTACTAAAGCCTGTATCATTGACCGCTTGTGTTGACATAAAATTTGAGACCCAGTAATAAAAAAAACATGTTGTTTATGTCAACAACCCATCTAAGTCGATCAACAATTAAATTCCTGGTCCACTATGTTTTAAAAAGTGCCCACTTAAGTCAACATACGTGGTCGACCGCTTATGTTGACATAAAATTTGAAACCCAATAACAAAAAACACATGCTTTTTATGTTAACAAACCATCTAAGTCGATCAACAATTAAATTCCTGGTCCACTATGTTTTAAAAAGGTCACACTTATGTCAACATACATGGTCGACCACTTATGTTGACATAACATTTGAGACCCAATAACAAAAACACATGCTTTTTATGTCAACAACCCATCTAAGTCGATCAGCAATTAAATTCCTGGTCCACTATGTTTTAAAAAGGTCCCACTTAAGTCAACATGCATGGTCGACCGCTTATGTTGACATAAAATTTGAGACCCAATAAAAAAAAAACGCATGCTGTTTATGTCAACAACCCATTTAAGTCGATCAACAACTAAATTCCTGGCCCACTATGTTTTAAAAAGGTCACACTTATGTCAACATACATGGTCGACCACTTATGTTGACATAACATTTGAGACCCAATAACAAAAACACATGCTTTTTATGTCAACAACCCGTCTAAGTCGATCAGCAATTAAATTCCTGGTCCACTATGTTTTAAAAAGGTCACACTTATGTAAACATACATGGTCGACCGCTTATGTTGACATAAAATTTGAGACCCAATTAAAAAAAAACCGCATGCTGTTTATGTCAACAACCCATCTAAGTCGATCAACAATTAAATTCCTGGTCCACTACGTTTTAAAAAGTGCCCACTTAAGTCAACATACATGGTCGACCACTTATGTTGACATAAAATTTGAGACCCAGTAATAAAAAACACATGCTTTTTATGTTAACAAACCATCTAAGTCGATCAACAATTAAATTCCTGGTCCACTATGTTTTAAAAAGGTCACACTTATGTCAACATACATGGTCGACCACTTATGTTGACATAACATTTGAGACCCAATAACAAAAACACATGCTTTTTATGTCAACAACCCATCTAAGTCGATCAGCAATTAAATTCCTGGTCCACTATGTTTTAAAAAGGTCCCACTTAAGTCAACATGCATGGTCGACCGCTTATGTTGACATAAAATTTGAGACCCAATAAAAAAAAAACGCATGCTGTTTATGTCAACAACCCATTTAAGTCGATCAACAACTAAATTCCTGGCCCACTATGTTTTAAAAAGGTCACACTTATGTCAACATACATGGTCGACCACTTATGTTGACATAACATTTGAGACCCAATAACAAAAACACATGCTTTTTATGTCAACAACCCGTCTAAGTCGATCAGCAATTAAATTCCTGGTCCACTATGTTTTAAAAAGGTCACACTTATGTAAACATACATGGTCGACCGCTTATGTTGACATAAAATTTGAGACCCAATTAAAAAAAAAACGCATGCTGTTTATGTCAACAACCCATCTAAGTCGATCAACAATTAAATTCCTGGTCCACTACGTTTTAAAAAGTGCCCACTTAAGTCAACATACATGGTCGACCACTTATGTTGACATAAAATTTGAGACCCAATAACAAAAAACACATGCTTTTTATGTCAACAACCCGTCTAAGTCGATCAACAATTAAATTCCTGGCCCACTATGTTTTAAAAAGGTCCCACTTAAGTCAACATACGTGGTCGACCGCTTATGTTGACATAAAATTTGAGACCCAGTAATAAAAAACACATGCTTTTTATGTCAACAACCCGTCTAAGTCGATTAGCAATTAAATTCCTGGTCCACTATGTTTTAAAAAGGTCCCACTTAAGTCAACATGCATGGTCGACCGCTTATGTTGACATAAAATTTGAGACCCAATAACAAAAAACACATGCTTTTTATGTCAACAACCCGTCTAAGTCGATCAACAATTAAATTCCTGGTCCACTATGTTTTAAAAAGTGCCCCCTTAAGTCAACATACATGGTCGACCACTTACGTTGACATAAAATTTGAGACCCAATAACAAAAAACACATGCTTTTTATGTCAACAACCTGTCTAAGTCGATCAGCAATTAAATTCCTGGCCCATTATGTTTTAAAAAGGTCACACTTATGTCAACATACATGGCCGACCGCTTATGTTGACATCAAATTTGAGACCCAATAAATAAAAAACACATGCTGTTTATGTCAACAACCCGTCTAAGTCGATCAACAATAAATTCCTGGCTCACTATGTTTTAAAAAGGTCATACTTATGTAAACATACATGGTCGACCGCTTATGTTGACATAAAATTTGAGACCCAAAGGAGTGATTTGTTTGAAAAAGTGACCGTTTATGTTGGCAACTTGTTGTGTACTTATTACTACTGAAGCCTGCTTTATTTGACGTGGACCGCTTGTGTTGGCATAACATATAGGAACAGAGGGAGATATTTCTATTTTTATATTTCTTTGAAAATCTGTCTCGTTTATGTTGACGACTCGTCTCTGTTGATCAACACGTTATGTCCTAGTCCACTGTTTTCTTCTTGTTGCTACAACCTGCTTTAATCAGCGTCAACCTTTTTGTCAACATAACATTTAGGACACAAAAGGTGTCATTTCTTTGAAAAATCGGTCCTGATTGGTCTACAACTGGTCTACAGGTTCACCGTAATATTATAACCAAAATCTGATTTAATCAGCATCGACCGCTTGTGTTGACGTAGCATTTAGCAGTCAAGGGGGTTAATTTATCTAAAAATACGTAGTTTATGTTGACAACACATCTTAAGTTGGCCAACTCATTAACCCAACGCATCCCCCCCCCCCCAAGTGTTTTTGCTTAAGTCCCCGCCAACACACGTTGTCAACCGCTTATGTCAACATAACATTTACAACACAAAGGTGTTATTTCTTAAAAGAAAAGAAAAATCTCGGTCTCGTTTATGTCAGGTTTATAACTAAAGTCATGGTGCACTGTGTTCTTCTTATTACTAAAACCTGCTTTAATTGGCGTCGAAATTTATCGTCAACCGCTAGTGTCAACTCAACATTTGTTTGAATAAAATATTGGTCTTGTTTAAGTCGACAACAAGCTTATGTCATTAAATGCTTCAAGTACGTCTTCTAATTACTACTAAAGCCTGCTTTAATTGCCATGGACCGCTTGCGTTGACATAATATTTAGATAGATAGAAAGATAGTGCTTTATTGATTCCTTTTTTAAGAGCCGAGTGGGTTATTTCTCCTAAAAATCGGTCTTGTCGACAACTCAGCCAACTCATCAATTCTTGGTCCACCACGTCCTTTTTTTATTTTTATAAGTGCTATCAAAATTCAACAGGACAACAGCTTTTGTCGACAGAAAATGTAAAACCCAGAAAGAAATATCGGTTCTTTTAGGTCTCCATGTGTTTTACTATTATAATCTTCATAATAACCGCTAAGCAAAGTGAAACGACAACCCAACATAACTGTGGACACTGTCTCATTACAAAGTATTAAAAATGTCTACAGTGACTTCCAGTTCAGTGCAAAGTAAGCTCCAAAATAAAAGCATGGCAGTATTAACCTGGATTTTTCCAGAGCAACTAACCAAAGCGTTAAAAACATTTTTTCACGGTATTAGCCATCAAAAAAGGCTTTAATGTCATTTTAGTCAAAACATAAAACCAAATTACCGTATTTTTCAGAGTATAAGTCTCTCCGGAGTATAAGTCGCACCGGCCGAAAATGCACAATAAAGAAGGAAAAAAACATATATAAGTCGCACTGGAGTATAAGTCGCATTTTTGGGGGAAATGTATTTGATAAAAGCCAACACCAAGAATAGACATTTGAAAGGCAATTTAAAATAAATAAAGAATAGTGAACAACAGGCTGAATAAGTGTATGTTATATGAGGCATAAATAACCAACTGAGAACATGCCTGGTATGTCAACGTAACATATTATGGTAAAAGTCATTCAAATAACTATAACATATAGAACATGCTATACGTTTACCAAACAATCTGTCACTTCTAATCGCTAAATCCCATGAAATCTTATACGTCTAGTCTCTTACATGAATGAGCTAAATATTATTATTTGATATTTTACGATAATGTGTTAATAATTTCACACATAAGTCGCTCCTGACTATAAGTCGCACACCCGGCCAAACAATGAAAAACACTGTGACTTATAGTCCGAAAAATACGGTACTGTTATAGCTGTTGTATAAGAATATGAAAATAGAATAATCAAAATATAAAAATACACAAATGGAGGAAAATGATGCCAAAGTGTCAAGTATATTTGCAAGCCATGGCTCGGTTTATTTACCATTTCGGTTATGACGACAACCGCTTACTGTATGTCCATGTGAGTTCGAGTTGTCGATATTAGCGGGTCCCACTTTGGAATATGACATGAATAATTGCAAGAAGGGACTTAATATTTGATTTGGTGGCCAAGTATTTCAGCAGTGAGCAAGTAATTAATACCTGACTCACCAAAGGAGGGGGAAAGGAAAAGCACCAAGCCACCTCGACTACAAGATAAATATAGAGTTGTATGAGGATTATGTTCCCTGGAGGTGATTTACGACTGGCAACATTTTGCTTCAAGAAAGCTCATTAAATAAAGTGAGTCATCAGGGACAGATGAGCAGCCCTATCAGGTGACAGAGTCAGAGGGCAGTGAGGAAAGGTGCGCCCCTATAGACTATGGACTCAACCCATCAACAGCATCAGGTATTGTTTCACTATAGAAACAGTAGCTGGTCACAATACTGTAAACAACAACAACACAGTCTGAGTCAGCTTTCAAGAGAGTAGGGTTGTACGGTATACCAGTACTAATGAAGTACCGCTGTACTAATGCCTTAGAAAATTACAGGTACCAATTTTTTTTTCATAGTGGTGAAATTGCTGGTCACATTAGCCGAAGTGCATGTGAGTCAACACACAGAGCATTTACAAGCGAAAACAGTGTGGAGACAGAAGAGCGAGAATCAACATATTTCAGCTTCAAAACTAACGATAAAGGTGAGCCATAAACACAGAAGCAGAGCAGCGCTTTAAAACATGTTGGGTTGGCCGATATAGAAGATATACAGTATGATGATGCATGTTGATGACCCGTAAATTTGACAGTGACAAGAGAAGAAAAGCTTCTCCAATGCACTGCGGAGTTTTCGCCGGCTAAAGTCCCTTTCTAAAATACTAATCCCAGCCTCCACGGCCACAATAAATTACGTCTGTTACGAGTCTCATCCTTGCAGGACGAGGAATAACTAAACATGCTTCACTACACACTGTAGGACTGAATGTAAACAAATGGGTGAAAGATGCTCTTTTTTTCACTCATTCGCTCCTCATCTGTTTCACCGTCACCATCCATCCATCCATCCATCCATCTTCTTCCGCTTATCTGAGGTCGGGTCGCGGGGGCAGCAGCCTAAGCAGGGAAGCCCAGACTTCCCTCTCCCCAGCCACTTCGTCCAGCTCCTCCCGGGGGATCCCGAGGCGTTCCCAGGCCAGCCGGGAGACATAGTCTTCCCAGCGTGTCCTGGGTCTTCCCCGTGGCCTCCTACCGGTCGGACGTGCCCTAAACACCTCCCGAGGGAGGCGATCGGGTGGCATCCTGACCCGTCACAAGCTCCAGAATTTGCATGCACGTTGCACGGCCCATTAATCTTTTTTTTCCCGTTTATTATATTTTCTTCAGCATATTTCGAAATCAAAATTCGATTAATTGTCCAGCCATAGTGGATCTATATAAATATTGACTGTAACAATACCAAATAAAAGAGTCGTATATAGTCGATACTACAATGATTACATCAAAAAAATTATTTTTTTTGAAATAAAAAAATCTTGTTATTGATTATAAACTCAGGAAATACGTCCCTGGACACAGGAGGACTTTAAGTATGACCAATGCATGACTCGGCATTGGATAGATACCCAAATTAGTAGTAGTAGAAAATGACACAATATGTTAATGCATACATCAGCAGCGGATTTAGGAGCCTTTGTAAACCATTTGCTTACTTAATACTAAAAGAGAAGTTGTCTAGTATGTTCACTGTGTTATTTAATACCATTTATTTCAGTATTCTAAAATTATTCTTTGAGTTCAATAAGAAAATGTATCATACATTTTTTTTGTTAAAATAAAACAAATAATGACATTTTTTGTGGTCCCCTGCCATTATTTTGAAAAGTATAAAAAATGAATTTTGGTACCAATACCAAAATATTGGTATGAGGACAACACTACAAGATCATACTGACTCACTGTAACACCTGCACTTTTATCACATTCTTTGGGAACTTCATCGGGGAGGACTTCTATTAGTTTTGTTGAAAGTACACAATGTAGTATTGTTTGAATGGAAACAGCTGAGTGAGTGGCGGGTAGGTGGAGGTGGTACATTTGGAGCTTGCTCAGGATATCCTTTGGTTGGAAAATGAGCCATGTATGGACCTGGACGAAGGAAAGCATGTTTAGGCGTCAGCCAGACTGGGGAATGTTCAGAGTGACTCCTTTACGTTTGAGCCAAGTGACATTTCTTCAGTGTTCCATGAATGTGAGGTAGATTTTGTGAGGTACTGTATGCGAGACAGCCACTAAGTTTCCATGCTTTAAAGTAGTCTGATATTATTTAATATTATATCTCGGGAAGATGTTTGATAAGAAATTATCGAGTTCGAGTCTATTATCGAATCCTCTTATCGAACCGATTCCTTACCGATTCTCTTATCGAGTTCATATAGGTTGTTGTATATGGGAAAAAAACACAATATTTGGTTTAACAAATCACTTCACATTCTCTACTGCTCGCTACTATAGTATTACCATATCTGAGTTATTGTGCAGAAATGTGGGGAAATAACTACAAATGTGCGCTACATTCGTTAACCGTGTTACAAAAAAAATTAATTAGACTGATACATAATGTTGGATATAGAGAACATACAAACACTTTATTTATTGAGTCAAAAATATTAAAGTTCGATGATTTGGTAAAATTGCAAACAGCTAAAATGATGTGGAATTAAATGATGGAATGGATTAAGTAAAGAAGTTAAACATTGTACTGATATGATCCAGTTTAAGAGGTTGTTCAAATGAATAGTGCTTACAAAGCACTATTCATTTCCATGAGAAATACTTTCAACCTTAATGAAAATAAGATATTCTTCATCTCAGTATATTAATAATAACTGAATTAATTAATTACATATTACAAAACAGTTGTATATACTAATTCACAGATATTTTATTTTAAAAAAGTCAGTAAATGATGTATATATTTGTAAACGCTATGAAGTGGGAAAGGGATAGGATTAAATAAGCTTTACTTCTTCCTACTCCTGTAAAGTGAAATGATATGAAACGGTGATGTATTATACTGTAAGTGTGTTCATGTTCCAAATAAACTAAAGAAATAAAGAAAGCACTAGTTTATTAGACAGACTTGCAAAATCTGTTGTGATGTAGGCTACAAGATAACGTTAAAGGGGGAACATTATCACCAGACCTATGTAAGCGTCAATATATACCTTGATGTTGCAGAAAAAATACCTTTTTTTTTTTAACCGATTTCCGAACTCTAAATGGGTGAATTTTGGCGAATTAAACGCCTTTCTATTATTCGCTCTCGGAGCGATGACGTCACGTTGTGACGTCACATCGGGAAGCAATCCGCCATTTTCTCAAACACCGAGTCAAATCAGCTCTGTTATTTTCCGTTTTTTCGACTGTTTTCCGTACCTTGGAGACATCATGCCTCGTCGGTGTGTTGTCGGAGGGTGTAACAACACAAACAGGGACGGATTCAAGTTGCACCAGTGGCCCAAAGATGCGAAAGTGGCAAGAAATTGGACGTTTGTTCCGCACACTTTACTGACGAAAGCTATGCTACGACAGAGATGGCAAGAATGTGTGGATATCCTGCGACACTCAAAGCAGATGCATTTCCAACGATAAAGTCAAAGAAATCTGCCGCCAGACCCCCATTGAATCTGCCGGAGCGTGTGAGCAATTCAGGGACAAAGGACAGCGGTAGCACGGCAAGCAATGGCGGCAGTTTGTTCCCGCAGACGAGCGAGCTAAACCCCCTGGATGTCTTGGCTCACACCGTCCCTTATGCCACCGAAGATGATCAAGAGAAGAATATCGACCCTAGCTTCCCTGGCCTGCTGACATCAACTCCAAAACTGGACAGATCAGCTTTCAGGAAAAGAGAGCGAATGAGGGTATGTCTACAGAATATATTAATTGATGAAAATTGGGCTGTCTGCACTCTCAAAGTGCATGTTGTTGTCAAATGTATTTCATATGCTGTAAACCTAGTTCATAGTTGTTAGTTTCCTTTAATGCCAAACAAACACATACCAATCGTTGGTTAGAAGGCGATCGCCAAATTCGTCCTCACTTTCTCCCGTGTCGCTGGCTGTCGTGTCGTTTTCGTCGGTTTCGCTTGCATACGGTTCAAACCGATATGGCTCAATAGCTTCAGTTTCTTCTTCAATTTCGTTTTCGCTACCTGCCTCCACACTACAACCATCCGTTTCAATACATGCGTAATCTGTTGAATCGCTTAAGCTGCTGAAATCCGAGTCTGAATCCGAGCTAATGTCGCTATAGCTTGCTGTTCTATGCGCCATGTTTGTTTGTGTTGGCATCACTACGTCACAGGAAAATGGACGGGTGTATATAACGACGGTTAAAAACAGGCACTTTGAAGCTTTTTTTAGGGATATTGCGTGATGGGTAAAATTTTGAAAAAAACTTCGAAAAATAAAATAAGCCACTGGAACTGATTTTTAATGGTTTTAACCCTTCTGAAATTGTGATAACGTTCCCCTTTAACATTATCAGACACATACAAAAAGGCTCACGTTAACGTTACCGTTAGCCACTGGCTATGCTTAGGTAACGTTAGTCTAGCTAACATTACTGCAGTCCTGGTTGACATACAGTAAGAGGTAATGTTACTACAAGTGAGCAGATATGGAAATTAACCGGCAACAGTTAACGTTAGTTACTCACCGGCGTCACCGCCACTGTAGCTGGGACTGGGGCAGCTGGCAGAAGAAGAGGGGCGTTCTTCGTCGTCTCTGTCGCTGCTTCAACACGTATCGAAGACACGACACGCTTGTTGTGCTTCCCCCCCTTACACGAGAGCGAAGCCTGGCAATAATTGCATATTGCCGCTTCCTCGTTTTTTTTTTGGTGAAATGAAGCCATGCCTTGGAGCGCTTTTTCCGGTCCATTTTTTTCCTGCTTTCCCCATCTGCGCCTAATGACTGAGCTACGTGACGTCATTTCTTGTGATGTCACATGGGACATTTCTTGTAGGGACGGGATTCGAATAAAGAACCAACTCTTTTTCTTTACTATAGTGGTCTCGATAACGGGTACCGGTTCTCAAAAAGGGATTAGAGTCCGAGGACTCGGTTCTTTCCTTATCGAACAACCGGGAAAACCGGTTTCGAATATCATCCCTAATTATATCTCTAAGGGCTATGCTGATGTTAAATAGCAGACAGCATCTAGAAATTATTTTGGATTGCGCTACGAACATGACGTTACTACCAAGAATGTATCTAGGCGGATGCAGGTCGGATGCAATGAAAGATCGGCGGAAGAGTTTTTTCAAAGGAATGTTCGAACGAAAATCATGGAAACAAAACTTTTGAATGTCTTACAGTTCATCCAAAAGGCTCTGTGGATTGATGGAAGGGGTTTTAAATCCAAAAGAAAAAAACGTTAGTGCCCCGACTGATATCCAGAGGAAGGTTTCTATTTTAGTAAATGTTAATTTGAAATAAAAGTCTTATTGTAGTCACTACATTAATTATACTTTGTTTACTGCAGAATGTTTGTGATGACAAGCAAAAAAACAAAATAACCGAGGAAAAAAAGTTGTTCTCTTTACACCCACAAAACCAAAAAAGAAGCAAAACCGTGGCCCTAAAACCAGGTACAGACCGTAGCGTGAATTACCTGTACCATTGCACCTCTAGTAAACACAAAAATATATATGAACAAAATGACAGTGGTCAGCAACTTGATCAAACATGGTGGAAATGTCTGTTACAAGATATTGCAGTAGTAAACAGTAGGGATGCGATACTCGGTATAATATTATACGGGAAGATCTGTTTAAAAAAAAAAAATTGTGATATTAATCGAGATCGGATGATATGAAAACAATTATTGTGATAATTTTTTTTGCCGTATCGCCCAGCCCTACTAACAGGACAGAACAATCAGAGATGAAAATGTAAAATATAACAAAACACACAAAATGAGATACAAAGTATGATGCAACAGTGTTAATGATGTTAGGAAAGACATCAGTACATAGTGCAGTGTACCTCACAAAAGCTCCATTCAGCCAGCCTCCAACCATTATTAGAGTATTTGTGGTAATGGGGACACTTCTGACTATGAAATTTGACCTGTCAAATGTTTCCTATTCGAAAAAACTGTTAAATCCGAATAAATCAGATGTCAACCAGCGTCCTAACTGCACTAAGTTCTTGATGCTGGACTACACAGTGGTCCCTTCTCGAGAAGGTGTTCTCCTTCACCTCCTCGTCACTCACACATGCTATTTTGGGATCGACACAGAAAAGCTTGATTCACTGCTGGGAATGGAATTCACTAATAGCTGTCATCTTTGGCCTCATTTCATACAGTGCTGCTCTGACTTCACCAGCTCAGGTCTACGGCTTATGGTCGGGGTTAGCAAACGCTACAATGGCTGATCAGAACACGTCTGCAGTAAAGCTGACAGAGCAATAAAAACTAGTCTGGCAATCAATTAAGTCCATCCCCTGTACCTTTTCTTTATTATCATTTTATGGCCTGTCTCGCTCAAAATTAAACTTAGTCAGCAAAGCCCAATAACAATTTGCCTGGTGACAATTTTGTACAGATGATGAAATATTATTAGACCGTGCTGCACATACTTTAATTAGGTTTACTGGTTTCCCAATGAAAGACTCTTAAAATGTTTTATTCTCCTCCCAAATTTGTGCTCTCCAGAGCCGCAATGCGGAAGATTTTTACGACTAGCCTCTAACCTCTTCTAAACAACCATCTCCTACCTAATGTGTCAGTTTGGACTAACAACCAGACCAACTGCCGCATAATCTGAAACTAATCTCGGTAGAGATCTTTGTCCAGAGTTTGTATTTATTGGCAGATAAAAGTTAAGGGGGATAAAAAAAACAGTACCGGCAAGGGAAATGATGACATACATTTTTAACAACAAACAAATGTCTGCTGAACACCTAAAAGTATGGGCTTGACTCACAGACAGAACAAAAAACCCTTCTGGAACAATACGGGGAGATGATAGCTGAGAGATTGCAGCAGGCTGTATTACACATGGCAAATATTCCTTAGAAATGTCACAAAATGACCAGCAACAAACCCCAATCACTGATTAAACAAGGTATCGACAATGAGAATAAATAAGATAGATGTGGCAGAGCAGGGCATTGGAGAGGTTTTGGATGTGCTGCAGATCTGGGGCACTAATAACATCAAAGAAATAAGTATCCATTTGAGAACTGAAAGTAAACTGGCACAGGATTAATGCTTCAAAGACCTGCGGAATAGTGGATTTCAAGGATTCAAGGGATGTTATTGTCATAGCACGTGTTTATATGTTTGGCATTATTTGGGGAATTCGGGGATATTAAAACATTTCAATTTACAACCCAGGACAAGAGATGTATAAAAACTGCTTGGATTTGTTTGACAATGCTTATTTTGGGCTTTTGCACACGCATTACCTCTCATGATAATGATACAGCTCTATTCTACACCAGCCTTTACTCTTTAGGTCGCCGCTAAGCAAATACAGGAACATTTCTATCAGTGCTGCCATGAAAGCCCATCCATCCATTCATCCATCCATTTTGTACCCGAAAGAAAATGTTTAACATCAAGACTACATTTCCTGAAATTGTGTGCATTTCTACAATATATTTTACCTTTAGATTTATTCTCATATACCAACCTCTTCTGGCTGTCTTTTTAACACTTACATGTACCATGTAATGCATCACAGAATGTTTTGTTTTTTAATAGATAATTTGCTAACATTATTATTAGAGATGTCCGATATTGGCTTTTTTGCCGATATCCGATATTCTGATATTGTCCAACGGGGTTTGGTGGTAGCGGGAGGTGTATATTGTAGCGTCCCGGAAGAGTTAGTGCTGCAAGGGGTTCTGGGTATTTGTTCTGTTGTGTTACGGTGCGGATGTTCTCCCGAAATGTGTTTGTCATTCTTGTTTGGTGTGGGTTCACAGTGTGGCGCATATTTGTAACAATGCTAAAGTTGTTTATACGGCCACCTTCAGTGTGACCTGTATGGCACTTGATCAAGTATGCCTTGCATTCACTTATGTGTGTGTAAAAGCCGCATATATTATGTGACTGGGCCGGCACGCTGTTTGCATGGAGGAAAAGCGGACGTGACGACGGGTTGTAGAGGACGCTAAAGGCAGTGCCTTAAAGGCAAGCCCTCAATAATGTTGGCCGGGTGGAAATCGGGAGAATGGTTGCCCCGGGAGATTTTCGGGAGGGGCACTGAAATTCGGGAAGTTGAAACAGATACCGATAATTTCCGATATTACATTTTAAAGCATTTATCGACATCTCTAATTATTATTGAAAATAATGTAAAAAAAAAACTTGCAGAATTTTTGTTATTGCTAGAGTCGAATGGGTTTTCACGAACACATTTCCGGTGTTGTTGCGGTGAGAAGCCATGGATGTATAGATACTGCTCGATTGCTGATAAGAAAACAATATGAATGTCATTAAAACAATTAGCTCAAACTTTTGACACTCCTTCGACTCCCGTCCTTACACGCTACAAAATTTCATTACAATATCCGGAAGTGATATTTTGACACGAAAATTAAGGTTTAAAAATGCGGATTTCCGTGTTTTCGCAAAAATTTCAGATGCCTTCAAATAGGTCCACGTGAAAATGAGCAGTTTTGGGGATACAAGCCTATTTGTCATGCTTTAAGTTGCATGCAAAAATTTGGGTTATGAGCCTCCCCACCGCCGGTTGGCGTAGCAAATGCCACAGTGAACACTGTAAGATCCAACCAAAACATCCAGCGTCTAATAAAATAAATATAAATACAAATATATAATATAATATAAATAAAAATGTATTATTCGCTAGCACCAGCAAATAGCTAAAGAGTGACAAAACCAAAAACTTTGTTTTTCCAAACATGGGAACCAAGAAAGCGAGTGTGAAGGGCAGTGCTGAGAAGAAGTGGATTATATTCACTGAGTTAAAGAAAGAAATGATGAAAAAACAATGACCAAGGTTTGCATGTGGCCAACCTGGTGAAGCTGTACGAGCTTAGCTGCACCATACGGAAGCAGAATGAGTCAACTGTTGATTGGTTGATTGATTAAAACTTTTATTAGTAGATTGCACAGTTCAGTACATATTCCGTACAATTGACCACTAAATGGTAACACCCGAATAAGTTTTTCAACTTGTTTAAGTCGGGGTCCAGCTTTGACAGCTAAGGGCATTAAAAAAATGGCTGCTCATATCCATGAGAACATGGAAAAGCTGCTGATGGTGTGTTTGACGGCAAAGCAGAAGATGCCATAGAGGCCCATTTTCCACGGTAAATGTTGTACATATTTTTTTTTACTTAAATTGTTTAGAGTACATTCTGATTTTCATACAATGTTTGTCTTCCAGAAGTTTGTTAGTCTTATGAAAAAAACATGTTATGTGTTGAAAATTGTAGAGTTTTTGGGGGGTCCAGAACAGAATACTTTGATATTAATTACCTTCAATTCAAAACAGAGATTTGAAATACAAATATTTAGGGTTACGAGCTCCATCATTGAACCTATTTGGCCTTTTAACTGTATAATTCTACCAATGTACAGTCTTTAACCAGAACAAAAGTATGCACTCAAAGAAAATAATCGTGTTCATTCCAATGTCAGACAACTTTCTTCTGAAGCTACACTAAAAAGCTTTAAAGAGGAACTGCACTTTTTTGGCATTTTGCCTATCATTCACAATTCTTATGTAAGACATGATCAAATGTTTTTCTTTTTGTATGCATTCTGACTCTTAAATTAACGTTAGCAAAAGTCATCTAACAATGGAGTCAAATTTGAGTCGCTATATTCCGCCGACAAAGCGTTCTAAAAAACATCCAAACACCATTAACATTTTATATACATGCTGTAAGCATACATGTAATGTAGTAACAAGCACATTCATAATAACATGTAATATTTACGTGTTTTGCTCATTTTAAGCATACAGCGAGCGGCGTATTGATTTTACAGACGCATCATTTGCTTTTCTCTTCAACAACAACAAACCTACTACTACTGGCATACTTTGTCAGCAACAACAAAGACTACTTTGGACAAATTATGATGCAGAAACATATATTTTTTTAGCCTGAATATACGGAAATAGAGCAACGAGTTTTAGAAGCTGTGTGCTAAACAGATCATTTAGTGAGACACTAAGCATCATGTGGCAGTTTTGCTATGTGCTGAACAAGATATACAAACTACAAACATAATGAAACAATCACTAACCATACGATGTCTGCTCTCACTGGGATTCCGACTAACATGAAGTTAATTTATTTCTGTTTAGCTGAAGAATTAATCATAATCCACATGAAGGTTCTAAAAAAAAAAGCCATCTAAGTTGAATGTCAAAGTTGACCAACATTTCGGTTTATGGACACATCCTTCTACTATCCAGGTGAGAGGCATTATTTATAATCTAGGAATAACTTTCACTTGCTCAATATACAAATTTTTAATTCTGTGTGATCAATGCGCTGCAAAAAATAGATAATTTGTGTTATAGCTAGAGATGTCCGATAAAATCGACCTGCAGATATTATCGGCCGATAAATGTAATATCGGAAATGATCGATATCGTTTTTTATTATCGGTATCGTTTTTTAAAATTAAATCAACATAAAAAACACAAGATACACTTACAATTAGTGCACCAACCCAAAAAACGTCCCTTCCCCATTCACACTCATTCACACAAAAGGGTTGTTTCTTTCTGTTATTAATATTCTGGTTCCTACATTATATATCAATATATATCAATACAGTCTGCAAGGGATACAGTCCGTAAGCACACATGATTGTGCATGCTGCTGGTCCACTAATAGTGCTAACCTTTAACAGTTAATTTTACTCCATCCATCCATTTTCTACCGCTTATTCCCTTTGGGGTCGCGGGGGGCGCTGGAGCCTATCTCAGCTACAATCGGGCGGAAGGCGGGGTACACCCTGGACAAGTCGCCACCTCATCGCAGGGCCAACACAGATAGACAGACAACATTCACACTCACATCCACACACTAGGGCCAATTTAGTGTTGCCAATCAACTTATCCCCAGGTGCATGTCTTTGGAGGTGGGAGGAAGCCGGAGTACCCGGAGGGAACCCACGCAGTCACGGGGAGAACATGCAAACTCCACACAGAAAGATCCCGAGCCCGGGATTGAACCCAAGACTACTCAGGACCTTCGTATTGTGAGGCAGATGCACGAGGCAGATGCACTAACCCCTCTTAATTACTAGTTTCTATGTAACTGTTTTTATATTGTTTTACTTTCTTTTTTTTTTATTCAAGAAAATGTTTTTAATTTATTTATCTTATTTTATCAATTTTTTAACCATACTTGGTTGTCCAAATTAAGCATAATAATGTGTTAATTCCACGACTGTATATATCGGATATTAAGAGTTAGACAATATCGGCAAAAAAGCCATTATCGGACATCCCTAGTTATAGCTTATAATAACAATATCGCTAATATTTGGTTAATATTTAAGTCACCATATGTAAATGGAGTAATGGTGGTTTTTGGATGTTATTTAGAGGACCTGCCATCAAATCCATTGTTAGCTGATTTTTGATAAATTTTAACTTCAATTTAGAATGCATAAAAAAGAAAACATGTGTTCTTGTCTTACATAAAGATTGTGAATGAACGACAACATCTTTAAATATATATATATATATATATATATATATATATATATATATATATATATATATATATATATATATATATAAACGACCAAGGAAATAAAATTGACGTCGGATTTTTTTTTTTGGTGCCAATTTGAACTTTTATCGGGGGTTATGAAAAAGTTCAACGTGTTTTTCTATCGTGTATTTTACAATATAGTAGAATGGAATCCTCGCAGTTAAAGTAAGCGATTACTGCCCTGTAAAGATAGTCATAAACTTCGTAAATATTTACGTGTAGGTTAAGAGAAAATATTCATATCAAACAAACAATGTTGTAGATAATAACATCAATGTTGACGGAAAGCAAAGTTAGCTAGCCGGTGCTAGCAGGCGTGGTTGTTACGCTAGCGGGGGCTAGCACACACAACACCCGGCAAAGGAGGGCACTTACTGCTGCTCTTCATCCGAGAGTCCGGCACTTTCTTCGGGTTTATCCGGCAGAAAGTCCTCCGGTAGCGGCTTGACACCAGCGGCGTTGTTCTTGTTTTTCAGGATGCCTTTTATCGGCCGCGGAGCTGCCATTCCCACGCACTGGCTGTCAGATGTTCAAATCTTCCCTCTGTATTTATTTTCACTTAGTATTAAATAATTGGGTCAAACATGCTCGCTTGGACGGCTTTAACTTTACTATCTAGTCAAAAAAAACATGGCGAGGTTCCTTTGAGAGCGACAGTGAGCACATCTCCGTTTCGTTACTTCACCGACTGGCGGCGGCAACGCTTCGTGAGCAGGGTGTATTGAGGATATAATATCGCGAGATTTTGAAAACGAGACTGCCGTGTAGCGTTCAGGCTCTCGGACATTTCACTACTCCTTGCGCGCACTAAAATAGAAGTATTTTTTTCCCGTCATTTAACATTTTTGATGTGCAATAATCCATATACATTTCCATCCATCAATCCATTTTCCACCGCTTGTCCCTTTTGGGGTCGCGGGGGGTGCTGGAGCCTATCTCAGCTACAATCGGGCGGAAGGCGTTTACACCCTGGACAAGTCGCCATCTCATCGCAGCCATATACATTTCGTCTATTTTACATATTGTTACAAAAATTGTATATATTTAAATATAAATCATTTATTTGTAGTAGTAGTAGTAGTAGTAAATGTGTTTCTAAACATATTTTACAGAGTAAAACGTGGTTGAAATACAAACAGTACAATCAAAACAAGCACACAGCATGATGCAACAGAAAAATAGCAATATATCAATAAATAATAATACATAATATAATATAATCTATCAGTATATATATAATATATATTATGTAAATATTACGTATATATGCTATATTTTATATCGCTATATTTAGTCATTGTCCTTTCCATCATTGTAACTGAGCTACTGTGTGGAACAATTTCCCTTGTGGGTCATTAAAGTTGGTCTAAGTCTAAACAGTAAAATCAAAACAAGCACACAGTATGATGCAACAGAAAAATAGCAATATATCAATAAATAATAATCAATGTATTAAAACCGCAATAATTGAGGGACACCTTTTCTACCAGGAATTATTTTTTTGTACCAAACCTGCGCCAACTTTGATTGATTGATTAAAACTTTTATTAGTAGATTGCACAGTACAGTACATATTCCGTACAATTGACCACTAAATGGTAACACCCGAATAAGTTTTTTAACTTGTTTAAGTCGGGGTCCACGTAAATCAATTAATGGTAAACTTAAATTCAAGTTTGATTAAAAACTACTTGGGGGGATCAAAATAAAATTCTACTTAGGGCCCCAATTTAGCCCTGATAATAAACAAATATTTATTCATGCAAACTTTATTTTTTATTAATTTCTTTCTTTGTGTTACAAATTTAGGACAAGATGTAAACACATGTGTTAGACATTGCTGTTAAATGGAAAAAGGGTAGGATTTAAAATAAATAAGCTCTGCTTCTTTCTACTCCTTTTTGTACATTTTGTAATGAGAAACTGGAAATAAACTAATACCACAACCATCATTTCAAGTAAAATCTATAGCAAAGGCAAACTAAAGAAATAAAGTAAAATAAGGCAGAAATTCTTCCAGCTAAAATACCCTTTATGTCAGTAGAAGTTATTGGAGTGGGAGGATGGGGTGTCACCGTCTCGGACAATCAAATTCTCAGTTGTCACTCTGAAGGACGTCCTCGTCATCCGCTGTGTCAGCAGGTTTTATGGCATATGGAACGGTCTGCAGATTCAAGGCAGGCTCTGGATCTGCTTCCTGGCAAGAGTGCGTGCGATGCTCAACTGCTTCGACCAAGGCTTCGCTGTAAAAGTACTGCATGAAAGAAGAAACACTTTTTATTCGGGCTGTCAAAGATACCGAGTTAACTCATGTGATTAATCACAAAAAAAAAATCACATTAATCATGTATAAACTAGGGCTGACAAACGATTAAAATGTTTAATCGCGATTAATCGCAGTTTGTTCATAGTTAACTCAAAATTAATCTGCGATTAATCACAAATCTTCATAAATAAGTGTACCCGAGACTACCGTATTTTCCGCACTATTAGCCGCACCTAAAAACCACAACTTTACTCAAAAGCTGACAGTGCGGCTTATAACCCGGTGCCCTTTATATATGGATTAATATTAAGATTCATTTTCATAAAGTTTCGGTCTCGCAACTACGGTAAACAGCCGCCATCTTTTTTCCCCGTAGAAGAGGAAGTGCTTCTTCTTCTACGCAAGCAACCGCCAAGGTAAGCACCCGCCCCCATAGAACAGGAAGCGCTTCTTCTTCTACTGTAAGCAACCACCCGCCCACGTAGAAGAAGAAGAAGAAGAAGCGCGCGGATATTACGTTTCATTTCCTTTGTGTGTTTACATCTGTAAAGACCACAAAATGGCTCCTACTAAGCGACAGGTTTCCAAGACGCAATCTCTCCATCCGCACACGGACTACTATTTCACAGCAACTGCCTAAAGACTTTCAAGAAAAGCTGGCTACTTTCCGTGCATATTGTAAAAACAAGATAGCTGAAAAAAAGATCCGGCCAGAGAACATTATCAACATGGACGAGGTTCCACTGACTTTTGATATTCCTGTGAACCGCACTGTGGATACAACGGGAGCACGTACGGTGAATATTCGCACCACAGGGAATGAGAAGTCATCCTTCACTGTGGTTCTAGCTTGCCATGCTAATGGCCAGAAACTTCCACCCATGGTGATATTCAAAAGGAAGACCTTGCCAAAAGAGACCTTTCCAGCCGGCGTCATCATAAAAGCTAACTCGAAAGGATGGATGGATGAAGAAAAGATGAGCGAGTGGTTAAGGTAAGTTTACGCGAAGAGGCCGGGTGGCTTTTTTCACGCAGCTCCGTCCATGTTGATATACGACTCCATGCGCGCCCACATCACGCTGGTTTTTAATATATTATTAAAGTTTGACTGACTTATCTGACTGTTTTTTTTACATTCCTTTAGCGCAGTTAGACGCGGCTTATAACACGGGGCGGCTTATAGGTGGACAAAGTTTTGAAATATGCCGTTCATTGAAGGCGCGGCTTATAACCCAGGGCGCCTTGTGGTGCGGAAAATACGGTAGTGTTTTTCAACCTTTTTTGAGCCAACGCACATTTTTGTTTTTGAAAAAATGCGTAGGCACACCACTAGCAGAAAACATAAAAACATTAAACTCAATAGCTGATATTGACAGTAAAAAGTTGTTCTCGCAAGTTTTGAATAAGAATTCAATCCATAACCAACCATGCATGACTATAGCTCTTGTCTCAAAGTAATGTCACATCACGCTGTGACATATTTGGGGGGTTTTAGTTTTTGTCTTGCGCTCTTATTTTGGTGGCTTTTCCTGTTTTGTTGGTATTTTCCTGTAGAAGTTTCATGTCTTCTGTACATTGTTGATTGTCATGTCATGTTCGGATGTAATTTGTGGACGCTGTAAGTCTTTGCTGTCGTCCAGCATTCTGTTTTTGTTTACTTTGCAACCAGTTCAGTTTTAGTTTCGTTTTGCAAAGCCTTCCCTAAGCTTCAATGCCTTTTCTTAGCGGCACTCGCCTTTTGTTTATTTTTGGTTTAAGCATTAGACAGACGCCTTCTTACCTGCACGCTGTCGTCTGCATATTGTGATCACAACAAACCATGTTCCCGACATCTACAAAGCAATTAGCTAAAGGCTACCACCTACTGATATTGAAGAGTACAACATGGTTACTCTGCCGAGCTGTAGACAGCACCGACACTCAACAATGGCACATTTGCAGATTATTATTACTGGATTGCAAAAAATATTTTTAACCCAAATAGGCAAAATTACATATTCTCCCACGACACACCAGACTCTATCTCAGTGGTTGAAAAACACTGCCCTAGATAGATCATTTTCAAGTTTAAATACCATGACTGGACAGCTAATTTGCTTTAATGAAAGTCGCCACCTCATCGCAGGGCCAACACAGATAGACAGACAACAGTCACACTCACATTCACACACTAGGGCCAATTTAGTGTTGCCAATCAACCTATCCCCAGGTGCATGTCTTTGGAGGTGGGAGGAAGCCGGAGTACCCGGAGGGAACCCACGCAGTCACGGGGAAAACATGCAAACTCCATACAGAAAGATCCCGAGCCCGGGATTGATCTCAGGAACTTGTCCAGGGTGTACACCACCTTCCACCCGAATGCAGCTGAGATAGGCTCCAGCATCACCCGCGACCTCAAAACGGACAAGCGGTAGAAAATGGATGGATGGATGGAAATGTTTTTTAAACCTTATGCTTTTTGAAACAGCTTTAAAAGCTAAATATGCTTTTAAAGAGAATAAAAATAATACCTGCAGTGTGTTGATGTCTTGCCATATTATTGTCATGTCTGTGTGATCATGTTTTGTTTTGGTTATGTTCGGTTTGGTTTTTGGACCCTTTGTGCACTCTTGTTTGTGTTGTTTCCATGACAACCCATTCGTTTTCACCTGTGCTCATGTCACGCACCTGTCTCACGTTTTGCACTCGCGCACCTGTCACTAATCATGTCACTGTTATTTAAGCCTGTCTTTTTCTGTTGATCGTCCTGGTGACATTATCCTTACTACCCCTGCTCACTTCATGCCGTGCTACTGCTGTACCTCCATGCTACCTTTAAAATCTATGCCATAGTTCCCTGCGTTCCAAGTAAGCTTTTGTTTATTGTTCATAGTTTTTTGCCCAAGTGCTAGTTTTGGTTTCATTAGTCAAGTTTGTTCTCCGCCTTTTGTTTGTACCCTTTTGTTTGTATTTTGTAGTTAGTGTTAAAATAAAAGATGTCCTTACCTTCACGCCTTGCCCGCTCCAACTTTACTTGCATCTCGGGAAAACAAACAACCCATAGTCCAAGTCTTGACAATTTTGTATTTTGTAACAACACAGCATTTGTATTCCTGCTGTAGGAGCACTCACATGAAGAGGAGGAGCTACATACACCATGTTTAGATATCAGTGCACTCGCATGAAGAGGAGGAGCTACATACACCATGGTTAGATATCAGTTTCACGCTTTAATAACACAAAATGTAGATTGTTATGATCATGCTTTGAATGCCAAAGATGTTAGGTAATGTAAAATGGGATATTTGTACCTGAATAAATGCTTCTAATATTCTCCACATTACATGGTGTAGAACTATTCATATCTCTGCATGGCAACGTTTTAACCTTCTCTATTTTATTAATACAATGTGCCTCACAATACAAAGGTCCTGGGTTCGACCCTGGGCTCGGGATCTTTCTGTGTGGAGTTTGCATGTTCTCCCCGTGACTGCGTGGATTCCCTCCAGGTACTCCGGCTTCCTCCCACCTCCAAAGACATGC